>NW_028270145.1:21089492-21389492 GCF_037043375.1 Chiloscyllium plagiosum
CCCTCTCCAAAGCTTCCACATCTTTCCTAAAGTGAGGCGACCAGAACTGCACACAGTACTCCAACTGTGGCCTAACCAAAGTCCTGTACAGCTGCAACATCACTTCACGACTCTTGAATTCAATCCCTCTGCTAATGAACGATAATACTCCATAGGCCTTCTTACAAACTCTATCCACCTGAGTGGCAACCTTCAAAGATCTATGTACATAGACCCCAAGATCCCTCTGTTCCTCCACCTGACTTAGAACCCTACCATTAACCCTGTATTCCGCATTCTTATTTGTTCTTCCAAAATGGACAACCTCACACTTGGCAGGGTTGAACTCCATCTGCCACTCCTCAGCCCAGCTCTGCATCATATCTAAGTCCCTCTGCAGCCGACAACAGCCCTCCTCACTGTCCACAACTCCACCTATCTTCGTATCATCTGCAAATTTACTGACCCACCCTTCGACTCCCTCATCTAAGTCATTAATAAAAATTACAAACAGCAGAGGACCCAGAACTGATCCCTGCGGAACTCCACTTGTAACTGGGCTCCAGGCTGAATATTTACCATCTACCACCACTCTCTGCCTTCGACCGGTTAGCCAGTTTTCTATCCAATTGGCCAAATTTCCCTCTATCCCGTGCCTCCTGACTTTCCGCATAAGCCTACCATGGGGAACCTTATCAAATGCCTTACTAAAATCCATGTACACTACATCCACTGCTCTACCCTCATCCACATGCTTGGTCACCTCCTCGAAGAATTCAATAAGACTTGTAAGGCAAGACCTACCCTTCACAAATCCATGCTGGCTGTCCCTAATCAAGCAGTGTCTTTCCAGATACTCATAAATCCTATCCCTCAGAACCCTTTCCATTACTTTGCCTACCACAGAAGTAAGACTAACAGGCCTGTAATTCCCGGGGTTATCCCTATTCCCTTATTTGAACAGGGGCACAACATTCGCCACTCTCCAGTCCCCTGGTACCACCCCCGTTGCCAGTGAAGACGAGAAGATCATTGCCAACGGTACTGCAATTTCCTCTCTTGCTTCCCACATAATCCTAGGATATATCCCGTCAGGCCCGGGGGACTTGTCTATCCTCAAGTTGTTCAAAATGTCCAACACATCTTCCTTCCTAACAGGTATCTCTTCTAGCTTACCAGTCCATTTCACACTCTCCTCTTCTACAATACGGTCCCTCTCGTTCGTAAATACTGAAGAGAAGTACTCATTCAAGACCTCTCCTATCTCTTCCGACTCAATACACAGTCTCCCACTACTGTCCTTGATCGGACCTACCCTCGTTCTCGTCATTCTCAGGTTTCTCACATACGCATAAAATGCCTTGGGGTTATCCTTGATCCTATCCGCCAACGATTTTTCATGCCCTCTCTTAGCTCTCCTAATCCCTTTCTTCAGGTCCCTTCTGGCTATCCAGTATCCCTCCACTGCTCTGTCTGAATCCTGTTTCCTCAACCTTATGTAAGCCTCCTTCTTCCTCTTTACCAGACATTCAACCTCTCTCGTCAACCAAGGCTCCCTCACACTACCATTTCTTTCCTGCCTGATAGGTACATACATATCATGGACACGTCGTATCTGCTCTTTGAAAAAGTTCCACATTTCCACCACATCCTTCCCTGACAGCCTATGCTCCCAACGTATGCTCCTCAAATCCTGCCTTACAGCATCGTAATTTCCCTTCCCCCAATTATAAAATCTACCTTGTTGTGCGCACCTACCTCTCTCCATAACCAAGGTGAAAGTCACAGAATTGTGGTCACCATCACCAAAATGTTCACCCACTAACAAGCCCACCACTTGTCCCGGTTCATTACCGAGTACCAAATCCAATATGGCCTCCCCTCTGGTTGGACAATCTACATACTGCGTTAGAAAAGCTTCCTGGACACACTGCACAAACACCGCCCCATCCAATCTACTTGATCTAAAGAGCTTCCAATCAATATTTGGGAAGTTGAAGTCACCCATGACTACGACCCTGTGGCTTCTGCACCTTTCCAATATCTGTTTCCCAATCTGTTTCTCCACATCTCTGCTGCTATTGGGGGGCCTATAGTAAACACCCAACAAGGTGACTGCACCTTTCCTATTTCTGACTTCAGCCCATACTACCTCCAGAGGCAGATCCCCCTCAAACTTCCTTTCTGCAGCCGTTATACCATTTCTAATTAGCAATGCCACCCCCCCCTCCTTTTTTCCCACCCTCCCTAATCTTACTGAAACACCTGTAACCAGGAACCTCCAACAGCCATTCCTGTCCCACATCTATCCACGTTTCCGTGATGGCCACAACATCGTAGTCCCAGGTACCGATCCACGCCTTAAGTTCACCCACCTTATTTCTGATACTCCTTGCGTTGAAGTATACGCACTTGAGCCCATCTCTGTGTCCGCAAGTAGTCCCTGTCAGTGCTACCTTCTCCACAGCCTCCCTACAGTCTTGGGCATCCTGACACACAGCTAGCTTACTTGCTGGACTACAAGTCCGGATCCCATCCCCCTGCCAAATTAGTTTAAACCCCCCCGAAGAGTGCTAGCAAACCTACCCCCCAGGATATTGGTGCCCTTCTGGTTCAGGTGCAACCCGTCCTGTTTGTACAGGTCCCACCTTCCCCAGAATGCAGTCCAATTGTCCAAATATCTGAAGCCCTCCCTCCTACACCAGCCTTGCAGCCACGTGTTCAACTGCACTCTCTCCCTATTCTTTGCCTCACTGTCACGTGGCACCGGCAACAACCCAGAGATGACGACTCTGTCCTAGCTTTTAGCTTCCAGCCTAACTCCTTGAGCTCTTGAATGACCTCCCCACCCCTCTTCCTACCTATGTCGTTGGTGCCAATGTGCACCACGACTTCTGGCTGCACACCCTCCCCCTTAAGGATTCTGAAGACACGGTCTGAGACGTCTCTGACCCTAGCACCCGGGAGGCAACAAACCATCCGTGAGTCTCGCCCATGTCCACAGAACCGCCTGTCCGTCCCTCTAACGAGAGAGTCCCCTATAACTAGCGCTCTCCACACACCCACTCAAATACTAATCACTTACCTTCCTGCCCAGCTATGCGCTCCAACCTCACTTCCGCTGCTCCCACTCAAATGACCGTTGGTGATTAAAGGGTGAGTATTTATACTCGCAGTTCTCCTTCCCGGCTGCCCCTCTGTTTGCCGTCACTTCCTCTGCTGCTCCCGCTCTTTTTGTGAAGAGAGAAAAAAAACACCGCTGCCCGCTACAGGTAAGTAATTTTGAAACAAACTGTTTTACCTTAGCTGTAGTCTCCCGGGTTCACCTTTACTCGGCCGCTGCTCCCACTCAAATGACCGTTGGTGATTAAAGGGTGAGTATTTATACTCACAGTTCTCCTTCCCGGCTGCCCCTCTGTTTGCCGTCACTTCCTCTGCTGCTCCCGCTCTTTTTGTGAACTTTAACTTTATGATTTATACTTTATGAATCATAACTTTATGATTTATACAGTTGGTAATTGTTAAGTGAGAAAGTGTAATTGCTTCTTATGCCTTCACCTTTGTCCACCTGGCGTCTTTCTCCATTGGGTAAAAGGTTCTGCTGTGGAAGAGAGACAAATCCTCTCTGACCCTTTCTCCATCTTGGCTTATGTGATTCTACCGTAATGAAAAGACATGCCGTTTGTGTCACATGCTCAGTAATGAAAGCCACGTATCACTTAATTTTTTTTGTCATGCCAGCTTCTAATTTTTAAAAGCTGCTGAGCCTTGAATATTGTGTTTTCTTTTGGTTTTTCTAGCTGCGAAATGTTGATTGGCAACTCTGAACTCTGGTTAGCTCCGGTGCTCCCAGAGCAAGTTTCAGGGACTTGAGATTATGTGCTTCGTTTGCTGGCTCTTACTCTATGGCTGCAACAGCCTCAAAAGTAGGACCACACAAAATGATCCTTCACTTGATTTTTAAATTAATGTTGTTTCCATTTTTAAAATGTTCTTAAACTTTCTTTGTGAAAGTTGAGTCAGGTTGTGGAGAGAGTCTGTTTCAAAACACATCACTTGCTAATGAGACTGTCACATCTGTCATTTGCATCCATGCCAAGATTAGAGTGGTGCTGAAAATGCACAGCAGGTCAGGCAGCATCTGAGGAGCAGGAAAAACGATGTTTCGGGCAAAAGCCCTTCATCAGGAATGTGGGAAAGGGGGCTGAGAGATAAATAGGGAGATGAGGCCAGTGAGAAAAGGTAGCTGGGAAGGTGATAGCAAGATGCAGGTGTGGTGGGGTGATAGATTGGAGGGCATGATGGAGCAGATAGGTGGGAAGGAAGATGGACAGGTAGGACAATTCATGACGGCAGTGCTGGGTTGGATCTGAGATGAGGTAGTGGGAGGGGAAATGAGGAAACTGGTGAAATCGATGTCCCACCCCCACTCTCCTATCTATCTCTCATCCATTGCGTCCCCCCCCCCCCCAAATCCCTGTCACGTTCCTGATGAAGGGATAGTCTATTTCCCAGCTTCTTTGATGCTGCCTGACCTTCTGTGCTTTTCCAGCACCAGACTTTTCAACTATATTACTATGATAACCTTTAGCAATTGTCAAACACATTTTGTCTCAATTTCTGAGTCTTCCCACAAGTTAAAATATTTCCATAGAATTGTACAACACTCTAGGAGGCCATTTTATTTTTCCTTTTGGCTGGAATGGATTTCTCCTTTCTCTGTTATAAAGTTCCCATTTGCCAAGACTATTTTAACAAAGTTTAGTCTATAATTTTTGCAGCAAGTGACATGTTGTCTGCTGCAACTGCTGCTATTTGTAATAGTCAGGAGTTGGTACTCGAAATGTTTGGTGAGAAGTTTGTACTTGCAGGTGTGTTATTTCCTAAAGAGTCAGTTTAAAAAGAGCCAAATCATTATACCTGTAGTGTGTTGCAGTTTTAACTTAATGACATCAATTTATGGCTGCTTTTTTAATGTGCCAGTGTTAAATCAGTTTGCTTTTGTGGCCTGTGCAATGTGGGTTAGGCAGGTGTAACATTTAGGGTTAAAAAAAGTGATGCTTCTTCTTGAGGAAATTACTTATTCAAAATGCACGGGGGTAACTGTTAGAGAAACTGAGTGACAATATTTTCTCATTGCAGAAAGGAATGTTGTTTTGTGGTAGATCCCTGCATTGACATTGGCGGAGGGGGGTGTGTGAAGAGCTACTATCCTGGTAAAAACATTATTACCCTGCACTTTCATTTTTCAGTGGTATAATCTGGTGAAAAGTTGGAACTCTCCAATAATCTAAACTAAACATGTACAATAATGGTGCGCTAAAAGAAAAAGTTAGTTCAACCTTGATCTGTATGTTAAGAGTCAACGTTTTCAGTCCGTGATGGCAAAGGAAAACTGTGGGTGGAAGCACATCACAAGTACTATGTGTTTGAGTAGCAATCTGGGAATTGCTGCTGGTCCTCCTGACCATGAACAAGTCAGATTTTTGAATACTGCTGGAGCCAATCTGTTGAGTACAGGAACAGGAAGACTGTAGTAGGAACAACACAAGCCCTGCAGGACAGCTGGATGACTGTGTATGCAGGAAATGGCCATAATTTTCTTCTAACTTCCGTGATATGAACAATAATTTAATTTGCTTGTCACAGCCTGCCATTGGTGTTCAAAGTTCGTTTAAAGCTAGTACCCCAGTAAATTAATTTTCATTGCACCATGGGTGAGGTGTTAATGCATCAGACTATTTTCTGTCATCTGCTTTTGGTGAAAACTGATAAATGGGGACCACATTATGCTAACAATAGTTGAAGGAACTAGCAAAATGTGATGGCTGACTGAATTTTTTTCTTTGTTGCGGGAATGGAGCAGGTGTACAATACAGCGGGAGGATTCTCTCCTGTGCTATGGAAACAGTTTTTACTGACTATTGATGGCCCAAGCGAATCATTTATGTTTAAAGTGGACTGTCATTGTTGTTCTTTGTTTCCCAGCCGGCCTCGTTACAAAAGGAAGGGGGATGCTCGTAAACAAAAGTTGTCTAAGTGTGGAGGAGTAATGACATTGATAAGTGTGCAAAAATAGAAAAACTGTTTACTACTCATGGCACCAAAAAAAATCCATTGGCGCATAAGATTGAAAAAGCAGTTTGGAATCATTGTTTCCTATTTGTGATGAGGCAGTTTACTCCTGATTGCATCTGGACCTGTTAAAGAAAATCTGGGTACAAAGCTTTTGGAGGCTTTTGTGGCACAGTGGTATTGTCTGCACCTCTGGGCCAGAAGACCTGGATTCACATCCTACCTGCTCCAGAGATGTGTCACAATATGAAAACCAGATGCTGTAAATCAGAAACAAAAACAGAAGTTGCTGGAAAAGCTTAGCAGATCCGGCTGCATCTCTGAAGAGAAGTCAGAGTGAATGTTTTGGGTCTGGTGACCCTTCCTCAGAACTGATGGTAGTTAGGAAAATGTTGGTTTATATGCAAAAGTAGGGTGGGGAGGAGGAGTAAGGAGTAAATGATAGGTGGGGATGGAGCCCAAAGAGAGAGAAGAACAGTTGGACAGACAAAGGAGTGGATTGCGATCTGGCTAGGAGAGTGAATAGCAGTCAGTGGAGACTGAAGGTGTAACACCTCCCCATTTGCGTTCACCTTCCTCATGTCCAAGGCTCCACACATACCTTCTAGATGAAGCAGCACTTTACCTGCACTCCACATAATCTAGTCAACTGCATTTGCTGCTCACATCTATGTTGGGGAAACGAAGCATAGACTTAGTGACCACTTCGCAGAACATTTTAGGGCCTGAACCCTCCCATGTCTCAGCCTCCAACCCCACACACCAAGCCTTGTTATCACATAGTCTGCCATTACACACCACCTATTGTTAGTCACTGCCAGTCTCCATTTAATGATTTGGAGCTGCTGGTATTGGACTGGGGTGGACAAAGTTTAAAAATCACAACACTAGGTTATCATCCAACAGGTTTATTTGGAGGCACTAGCTTTCAAAGCGCTGCTGCTTCATCAGGTGGTTGTGGAGCAGAATCATAAGACGCAGACTTTATAGCAACAGAATTGCAGTGTCATAAAATGTAATATTAAACAAATTTAAGTTTTTCATCTTTTAAATGATAATGTTAGTTTCAGTTCCTTCATAAGTAAATCCCAGAACTTTTTTAAAGTTACATTCTTAAGGTAGTTTTAACAGTGGGTGTCCTCTCAACTCAGATAATGCATTGAAGGTGTGAATTTAAAGTCTGTCTGTGTCTCAATGTTAAGTCAGACTGATTCTGTTTCTAAAGTGGGTTTAACAGAATTTGACATGGATACATGCAGTTTTTGAACAAAATAAAATGTAATTCTGCAAGTACAAATTCATCCTGTGTGTGTGTGTGTGTGTGTGTGTAAATATCTGAGTGTGTGTCTGTGCGAGACTAATGGGGTATAAGTCTGTGAGAGTGTGGATGTGTGTGGCGGGTGTATGTCTGAGCATATGAGAGATGATCTGCGTGAGTGTATGGGTTTGTAGGAGTGTGTGTGTGCGTGTGTGTGAGAGAGTGTATAGTGTAGTGGGGTCACCTATAGTGTGAAATGAACCCAAGGTCCTGGATGAGGCCATCCCCATGGGTATCGAACTTGGCGATCCAACCTCTGCTCGGCCAGTTTGCGCTGCTGCCTGTCCTGAAGTCTGCCTTGGAAGATGGTAACCCGAAGGTCCGCGGCCGCATGTCCTGGACCACTGAAATGCTCTCCAACTGGGAGGGAACACTCCTGCCTGTTGATTGTTGTGCAGTGTCCATTCATCCGTTGCAGCAGCCTCTGTTCGGTCTCGCCAATGTACTATGCCTCAGGGCATCCACGCCTACAGCGTATGAGTTAGACCATATTGACCTGGTCACATGAGTACTTGCCATAAACATAGTGGGTGGTGTTTCCACATGTAATGGTGGTATCGAGGTCAAAACTCTGCCACATCTTGCAGCATCTGCCATGACAGCGTTGTATGGTGTTGTCTTGAAAGCTGGACAGTTTGGTGCAAACAATAATCTGAGGTTTGTGGTTGTTTGGGTGACCATCCTCAAGGTGGACTTCGGAACAGGTAACAATGCAAAGTGGTTGAGTAGCGGCTGATAGCCAAGTTCGGTACCAATGAGGAAGGCTTCAACTGGGACCTTGGGTTCATGTCACACTACAGGTGACCCCACTGCATTCCCCTCCACCCACACACACTCTCATATGCTCACACATACTCTCCCACACGCTCCCTCTCACCGACCTCTATCCCTTTAAACATACACACACACACGCATACTCACACTCTCAGACACTCATACCCTCTTGCACACGCACACAAGTTTGTGGGGTGAATTTATACTTGCAGAATTACATTTTACTTTGCTCAAAAACTTCACAAATCCATGTAAGATCCTGTAAATCCCCTTTTTAGTTTAGAATCAGTCTAAACATTGAGGCACAGACAGCCTCACACCTTCAATGCATTATCTGGGCCAACATGTACCTATTGTTAAGTTCACTTGAGAATGTGACTTTAAGAAAGTTCTGGAATTTACATACGAAAAAACTGAAACTTACATGCCCATTCTAAAAGATGAGAGACTTAACAAACAATCCAGGTCTTTTTCAATGTATAATTTCAGTTACATCAGGCTATAAATTCTGTGTCCCACGATCTAAAACCCCACAGTCACCTGATGAAGGAGCAGTGCTCCGAAAGCTCGTGCTTCCAAATAAACCTGTTGGACTATAACCTGGTGATGTGATTTTTAACTTTGAACACTTTCCTAGCTTGTATCAGTTCTGAGGAAGGGTTACTGGATCAGAAGCATTAAGTCTGATTTCTCTTCACGAATGCTGCCAGACCTGATGCGTCATAATATATCTGAACAAGTTGCTTAAAAATATCTACAAAGACTTTGGAAGCATTTGGAAGAAATCTGCAATAACATTCATGCATTATTTCTTAATGCAGTTGTGGAGGAAGTTTTGGCGCTGTTATTCAGGGGTGAGGATTAACACCTTTTTTATCCTGCATTGCAATTTGGCTTATATTTAAAAGGGTTTCTGTTGGATACGATGGCCTTTTTGTCTTCCAGAATAAATTTGTATCTGGTGATAGAAAATATTATAATTGTGTGTATTTAAAAATCTCATTTCCAGTCTTTGAAATGTAGTCCATGTTAGTGATGATACCATATATCTATCCAAAAAGGTTATTTGTGTTTTGCTTTCAATTCAGTAATTTCCAGTTTGCCAGCTGTATCTGAATCCTTTGCTTGTTACCTAAAAATAGCATCTGTGTCATTGTCTGTCTTTTGCTTCCTTACTCACTGGCTCCATTCATTCAGTAAGAGTGCTCATTGCTGAGATTGGTACTATTACTGCCATTGAATGGCAGTGTAAAATCCTGTTTGGAAGCCAAGTATTCTGTCATTTCCTATGAGGCAGGACAGCATTGGGCTGTGTGGTCGTGATACCCACAGGAAGGGTGCGGTCTGTTAGGTCACTCATTCCTATTCAGGAGCTATTTTTTGAGTTTGAAATACAGTACAGTCTTTTTCAGTCAATTTCCATTCATCTAGTTGAGCCAGGAAACTCTCTAACCAAGTGGAAATATGTGACAAGTTGATTGGATGATGTGTCATTCAACCCCTTTCACCTTAACAATAGGAGTTATGACGTGGTTTCATCAAAATCAGACCAGAAATTCGACGTTTAGATCAGAAGCTTGAACAAATTTTTGTTTTTCTAACAAAAAAGGTTTGGACACACTATGTAAAAGGTATTGTATTTTAATCATGCTGTTTATACTTACTGGATATCTGTAAATTATATTAACGTATGTTAATCTCCTTCAGAATCTTAGCAAATCTGAATTTAAAGCCAAATATGATGTGTACATGGTTAAAACCTTGTCACGTTGTAGTAATAACTAATTTACCAACAGCACGTTTGACCTGCATGTTAAAGTTGTCTTGAATCTCCCTGATGTCAATCTGTAAAATACACATTGAAAACAGCATTAAAAATATGATACTGAAAGTCTGGTACATAAAAGCAGAAACATGATTTTGTGTACAAATTCCCCGTGTATTGTATCATTGATGAATGTTGATCAGTTTTCTCCTGTCTTCTGAATACTTCAAAACTAGTGCTCTTCAACAACAGTCATTGAGTGATTTTCATTCAGAAACTGGAATCTTAGTTTATTTCCAAATGGATTCCTAGTAAGAGCTGTTGAGTGTCTTGTGTTTCATCTTGAATTATCTGTCATACCTGAGGGATTCTCTATTAGTACTTTGAGAAGTCTGCTGTTATTAGAAATTACATTAAAACAATGCCTTTTGAGTACTTGTATCGTAAGTATAAATTTTGTAATAGTTAAGCAACTGGTTTTAAAATTTTGAGTTTGTTCTGTTTATTTGAAAGCTAGGCCATAGAGGACAGAAGTTGAGCCATTAGTCTTGATCATGAGACTTCTGCTTTTCTTTTGAAGATCGGATGCTTTGTGACATCTGATCATTCTTTTGCCGCCTGTCTTGGCTGAGCTCCAGTTTTTTTTCCCATTAAATACTGGGACTACAGAAGCCATTATGTTCCCTGCCACGAACTCCATATTGAATGACACTGATTCCATCCCCATCCTGGCCATCGTTAGTTTCACTAGCCTGCATGCAGAATTAGTGTCCGATTTGACTACACACTCCACCATTTAAACACTGCCTGTGTCACCTTGGTAACATTGTACATGCCAGCCCATCCTGCAGCTCAAACCACCTTCACTGCTTTGGTTTTTGTTTCTCCTAGTGTAACCAACTGAACCATTTTATACGTTATGAGCCCCTTTTTTGGTTCAGAGGCTTACTCTAGTTATCAACAACTCCAGACTTCCAAGTTATTGTTTGCATACAACATATTTATTCAGCACTCCAAAAAAAAACTTGCACTTGATACAACATTAGAAATCGCACAACACCAGGTTATAGTCCAGCAGGTTTATTTGGAAACACTAGCTTTACGAGCGCTGCCCCTTCATCAGGTGGTTGTGAAGTATAATATCTTAAGACACAGAATTTATAGCAAAAGTTACAGCGTAATGTGATAAATTATACAGAAAAAGACCTGGACAATCCAGGTCTTTTTCAACATATATAACTTCAGTTACATCATAAGATAAACTTTTGCTATAAATTCTTTCTTAACTATCTTATACTTCACAATGACCTGATGCATGAGCAGCGCTCTGAAAGCTAGTGCTTCCAAATAAACCTGTTTGAACTATAACCTGGTGTTGTGCGATTTTTAACTTTGTACACACCAGTCCATTACCGGCCTCTCCAAATCTTGATTATCATATACTCCATACTCTTGCATTCCAAGCATGCAAGGTTGCTTGGGCTTGTCTGCGGTCTAATTTGTTCTCTCCTTCAAGTCTCTAGATATTTGATTAGGCTACTTCATCCTGAGCTTAGTAGCATAACCTAGTGTCCACATGTGCAAGGTTACCAGAGCCTGTCCAAGGATCAGGATGGAAGGAGTGATCTACTTTCTCATTCTAATCTTCAGGTTGATCAGTTGACTCCATTCTGAGCTCGCTAGCTATCATGTTGGAGCAGCTTATTACGCCCTGCTCAGTGTTTGCAACTCACATCAGCTCCAGATAAGTCAAACTTGCTTTTGAGAAGCTTAGTGATTGGCCAGTTTTCCCATGGCAGCCTAATCAAATTTTTTTTTGATCATTTCGCCAAGTTGCTGAGGTTGTGCATCACATTTTACAAAGATCTCAGATATCATCCATACGATAATGTTGTTTGTTGGGTTTCTGTATAGTGTACTAGTGTTTTCAAGATGGTGTTAATAAATGATTTCCTGTGAACATTAATCTTGGCTGTCTTGGTCACGTCCCCTGGGTTTGAATGACTTCTTAAGCAGCATTTTTCTGGATTTGTCAATTTTGTTATCATTTAATTGTGCTCAAAACCCAGATACAGCTCAACAGGCCTATTTTAAATAAATTGTAGATAATTATCAGGGGGATGGGGTAGGGTGGAAGATGAAATTCAGCACACTGTAATGAGCTCTCAACCAGCAGCAACTGCTGCTTTGAAACAGTGGAAATTGGAGAAATATACATCTACTATTGTTAAGAGGATTCCTAATCTGTACTACATTTTCAGACATTCTAGCTTCTAGCACTGTGGGCTGTTTTTAGAACTCTGCAAAAGAAGAGATTTTTCTCCCCATGCATTTACTCACCAGCGGCGCCACCACCCTTTTTTATTTTGGGTGGATGGTTTCACTGCTGGGAAGAGAAGTAATTATCAGCATAAATAACATTAGTGGGCACATATAATCATTTATTCCTTCTCGAGCACCATTTTAAACATGTCAAAAGTCTTGTCGGAAGAAAGCAAGGCTTGGAAGAAATAGCCAGTCTGTCAACATTCAGAAAGAGGAACAATAGATTAAATATCAGAAGAATAGTTTTCAGTATCGATAATATTTTATATTTATCCTGTTTGAAAGGAAAGTCGATGCCTTTTGAAGTATTGCATACTATTTGTTTATCAGTGATCAGATATTACAGGAATTCTGATTTTAGAAAATACAGCAGAAATTAGTTGTGTTATTATAGCAAAAATGGGAGCTCAATATTTTAAACATCTTTTGCTTAGCGAGTTCTGAGAAAATTTGTAGTTCAGCTTGAGGTTCTGGATGTCGGTTTGCTGCTGAGCTGGAAGGTTCATTTCCAACGTTTCGTTACCTTACTAGGTAACATCTTTTGCTTCCTTACTGTTCCAGTGAGTAAGCTGTTGGATTTGATACAAGACCTCTATTTTTGAGATTTATTTAGTATTCTGTTACCTCTCAATTTCCTGTCGTTGTCCATAGGATTTTAACCAGCAGGAGTTTTAATGCTGCAATGAGCAGGTACTGTGCATATGTTTTATAATCTCATAATATTTTTCAAAATATTGAGCTAATTATCTACTGGTCCTACTTGTAAAGTCAAGTGATCGTTTTCTGTGTTCCATCATTATGTAGAAATTCTGTGCAGAAGGAGGCTGTCTGTGAGACAGCGACATGAATATTCCAGATGCCAGCCAGTAATGAAGTTATGATTTCTGTTCTACTTGTGCTTTCTCTTTTCATTTTGGATTGTTAACTTTGGGATGGAATGGGGACTTTGAATTTTTATTTCTAGATTTATAAATTTTAAAAACTGTACTGGATAGCTTTTGACTCGATGGTCTGATTAATGTACCTTCCTGTGTGAATAACCAAGTGCAGTACTTGGCAAATGAAGGAGTAAAAAGTGTCAGTGTAATTCATTGAGTCTTCTACTTAATTGAATAAACAGGAAATCCATAGAGTTATGCAATAAGCACTGTGACTAATGCTTGAATTAAAACATCATTCTGAGAGGTGATATTCTGGAATTTATTGATATTAATATCCGTGCTTCTCTGGAGTTTCTTCTCACTACTTCTGAGCTCAAAATATTCAGACTTGCATATTCTTCCTCCTCATCACATCCTCACCTTTATTTTGATCATTACTCATTTCACAATCTCTTGAATGTTGACTCATCTTTCCTGGCACCTGGATTAGTACGAAATTCATCCCCACCCTTCCAGCTGACCAACCTTTTAAGTATTTATTTTCAAAATCACAGGCTTCGCCTAATTGCAACTTCCTTATTGACCTTGTCTGCTATTTCCCAACTTGGTTAGGGCCCTCTATTATTAAAAGGCATTGACCTTTTCAAGGCTTCACAATATAAAAGGACATACATTCAAGTATACACAGCTCTTGGGCTTTGAAAAACAATTTTAATATCTGCAGAACAGCCCTTGCTGACCAGATTAGCATTAGGAAAATTTTAGGGCCTTTAATTGTTTTGGGGGAAATAGTGATTTACACTAATTTTTGATGCTACTTATATAATTTTAAGAGAAATGTGCAAATGAGAAGGGGGCAAATCACTTGTAAGTGATGCATTTTTATAGTTGCCTGAAAGATTTTGGAGAGAGGCTGTGTATTTGACAATTTTGAGTGACTATCTTTAAATTATTCTGAATTATTTCACTTCAATTTGTTTGTAAAGAAAGGAGTGTACAACTCATTTTTATCCTTTCTTCACCCTGTCCATCCATCCATCCAAGTAAATACTAAAATTTTAAAACTATTATAATTTCTTCATCACTACCACACATTAATCTTTATCATCTGAAGTATAACCAACTCAGTGTTTTGAGATACTTCCAGCTGTTGACTTTGAGATTTGGCTATGTAAACCTCATTGGCTCCACATTGAGGTAAAATCAGAAGTGTGTTCCATCTCTATGATTTGACTTAGTGGGGGGGGTGACACAGGTAAAATATGAATGTGGTGCTGGAAAAGCACAGCCAGTGAGGCAGCATCCGAAGAGCAAGAGAATCGATGTTTCGGGCATAAGCCCTTCATGATGAAGGGCTTATGCCTGAAATGTTGAATTTTTTTTTCTCTCCTGCTCCTTGGATGCTGCCTGACCAGCTGTGCTTTTCCAGCACCACGCTCTCAATTCTAATCCCTAGCATCTGAAGTCCTCACTTTCTCCACAGGTAAAATGTGGACTTTTTCTCATTTCTTGGGAACCTGCTGTCAACGAAGGCGGACATGGATGACGAAATGCATTACTGCCTTAATGTGCCAACTCTGCCTTTGGTCAACTGAGGAAAAGATTATTTGAAGACCAACATTCCAATTCTGAGACTACAGTTATAATTTACTCTCTGGGCAGCAGTGACCCTATATGCTTCAGAGATTTAGAGAACGTAGAAGAGGCATCTCAAAACAATGTATCAGTACTACTAAGTGCCTTCACAAGATCCTCCAAATTCCGTGCCAAGAAAGGTGATCCAACAGCAGCGTTTTCTCCTAAACAATTGTACCCAGTGTGGAGGCAGTAATCGTTCAAAATCAGCTCTGTTGGACAGGACATGTTCATTTGCCTAACACTAGACTCCTGAAGCAGTTGTTCTGTTTAGAAGTCTGAGTCATGGCAGGAGATCTCCAGGAGCTCAACAAAAATTCTAAGAATATCCTCAAAGTATCCCTG
The DNA here is from genome assembly GCF_037043375.1 of Chiloscyllium plagiosum. Lineage (NCBI taxonomy): Eukaryota > Metazoa > Chordata > Chondrichthyes > Orectolobiformes > Hemiscylliidae > Chiloscyllium > Chiloscyllium plagiosum. The sequence goes on from NW_028270145.1 coordinate 21,104,590, forward strand.
AAGAGTTTAAATATTCTGTTGACTCATGGAAATCCCTGCTTGTAACCGATCAGAATAGAGAAAGCTCTTTCAGGAAGACATTGAACATCTTGAGAGGCTTTGTACAGGACACTTCAAGGGTCTCCTGCCCCTTTTGATACTGCTTGACCTGCTGTGCTTTTTCTCCAGCTCCACATTTTACCAACTTTGAATTTCCAACATCTGCAGTCCTCACCATCTCCAAGGCTTTGTGCAGAACAGGCAGAGGCATTGGAGAGGCACAAACTTCTTCTAAATAGCCCATCTACCCAACTCTTGAAGCACATACATGTTGCAAAATCTACAGATCATGTATTGGATTGATAACCATCTCAGAATCTGTCAAATGAGTGTCAGCACTTAAACTCAGTATGTCAAGATTGAGGTGGCACACCAAGAAAGTGCTAATCTGTATTGCATTTAGAAAGCAGGAGATAGTTATGTGAAAAAGGCTAAATAAACAATCTCCAGATGTCCCAAAGTACTTTGTAGTCTATTAAGTAATGGTTATTGTGTGGGAAAATACAGCAGCCAATTTGCACATTGCATTCTTCCACAAACAGGAATATAAGACCATAAAGAAATAGGAGTGGAAGTAAGGCTAGTCGGCCAATCAAGTCCACTCCACCATTCAATCATGGTTGATGGCCATTTCAATGCTGCTTACCCCATATCCCTTAATTCCTTGCGAAATTAAGAATTTATCAATCTCTGCCTTGAAAACATTTAACGTCCCGGTCTCCACTGTGCTCCATGGCAGTGAATTCCACAAGCCCACCACACTCTGGCTGAAGAAATGTCTCCTCTGTTCTAAATTGATCCCCTCTAATTCTAAGGCTGTGCTCACGAGTCTTCGTATCCTCGCCTGACGGAAACAATTTCCCAGTGTCCACCCTTTCTAAGCCATGCATTACCTTATAAGTTTCTATTAGATCTCCCCTCAATATTCTAAACTCTGAATACAAACCTAGGATCCTCAGCCGTTTGTCGTATTTTATGATCAGTACTCTGTTTCTGTGATCAAGGACTGACCAGAAAACTGGCGATAACTCCTCTGCTCTCTCTTGACAGAGTGGCAAGAGATTTTTTTGTTTGCCTATTTGCAGAACAAACAGGGTCTTCATTAAATGTCATATCTGAAAGATGGCATCTACTGTCGTGCTATGTTCCTGGAGTCCGAGCATTCCAATGCAGGTGGAATTGGTGCCAACTGGTTCATGGTTGAAAGGTTAGCCAGTGTTAGCAGGGTGGTGTTGAGGATGGCAATGTTTGATCCCTGATTTGACTGTAGAAGAGGCAAAATTGATTAAGTATTTTTGTTCCTCTTGACAGTTTGAGTTGAAGGTAAGTGATGTGTGAGAATGAGACTGAGTTTGACTTTGTCTTTGTTCCATACAGACAAATGCCTGCAGATGAAGTCCTGAACAGTAACCGTGAGTGAAGAAATTAGGCACTAACCAGACTCTGGAGCCCTTCTTTACAGAGGGCTGTCGGAAAACAAATGAGAGAAAAACTGCACTAAGATTTTTAACATTCCATGTACAGAATATTTATCCTTTTGCTTATAATTAAGTGGTATTTCCTGTCTAAGCAGGAAGGAACCGAGTTAAGTTGATAAATTTAGCTGAAATGTAGTCACATTTGCTTTTTTTTTGTCACTCTTCTTTCCAACTTTCCTTAACCTTGGATCAACTTTTTGTTTGAGGTTCATATTTTATGAGAGACCTAATATTCTTGATAGTATTATATGCGTGATGCATTTTAGCAGTAGCATTGATTTGTGGTATAGCAGGCTCCATCTAAAGAAACAGATTAGATTGTAGTGGCATCAGAATGACGTCAATTTGTTTTATTGCTGCATGCTTTAGTTGGGGGTGCCCCCTGGTGCACTCCGCTTTCCTGTTATGCAATGCTCTGAAGAATACTGAAGACTAACTGATTCTGGCACTGAGTGTCATGGTAGTAATCAGTTTCATCTGTGGCTTTTGACTTAAACATTTCACTGATTCATTCAGCCAAATAGCTCTACAGTATAATGTGTTAAAATACCACTTGTGTATTGTGTTGTATTAAAGAGTGGGGGATGGAATGAGAGGGTTACAATTCTGTTCATAAAATGATTGTCTTGATAAGTAAATCTTCTTAGATTCATGAATTTTTGTCTGAGCTAGACATAAGCTTTGAGTGAGAAAGAGTGTTCATTGTGTTTGAGCACTTGACCTGGCAAGTTGAAGTGTATGTGTTGGACAAGAACAGCATTAGACTTTGAGTCTTAATACATCCAGTGTTGAATGCAATATGTTGAAGACACGGTCTTTTCTTTACAATTTAAGTCTGAACCCTCAGGTGGAAGACTGGCATTGCCTTAAAATTAAAAAAAAATGGCTGCCCAGTTGCCGATAGTGTGAATTCAATCTTAAATGCATCTTAGTTTGATTCAAATTTGATTGTTACACCAAGCAGAATTGATCAATACAACCAATAGCTGCCCTCCCCATTTTTCTGCTATATTATGGTGTTAAAACCTGCTACTTTAAGCTTCTTTGTGCACACAGTTGTTGGCTAGCTAAATGGCCAAACAGCTGAAATAGTTTCAGTATCACAATTTAAAGCTAAATGTGTTATAAATACAAAAGTTTTTTGTGATTGACAGTAGAATCTCTACAGTGTAGAAGCAGGCTATTTGACCCATCAAGTCCACACTGACCCTCTGAACAGTATTCCACCCAGACCTACTCTCCTGCCTTATCCCTGTAACCCTGTATTTCCCATGGCTAATCCACTTAGCCTGCATATCCCTGGACACTCAGGGTAATTTATCATAACCAATCCATCTAACACAAGCATCTTTGGACTGTGGGAGAAACCAGAGCACCCAGCGGAAATCCACGCAGAGATGGGGAGAATGTGCAAACTTCACACAGTCAGCTGAGGATGGAATTGAACCCGGGTTGCTGGTGCTGTGAGGTGGTAGTGCAAACCACTGAGCCACGATGCTACCCCAGGTGGTGAGCAATTTCGCAGACCTAGGCAGATGCTGTACACTATTATGTGAAATGTTCTTGTGAGCAATAGTAATGAGCCATTTAACGTGAACAGTTTTGCGCACTATTCTATTGTACTTGAGAACTGGAGTATAGTACAACAAGAATGTACTCTTCCACAAAGAAAGTGGACAGTTAACAATTCTCACATCTTGCCTCACCATTGCCTGTTTTCATATTATGGATGGTTTTGCTCACAGACTCCTATAGGCAACACTTTTGGAATTGTGGGTGCCTGTCCATAATCTCTCAAAATGCAACCCCATAAGGCAAGTTAGAAATCTAAAAACAAAAGAAGAAAAGGCTAAAGAATGGAACTTGACACTTAAAACGTTGACCTCTTTTTTTTTTCACAGGTGCTGTCTGAGTTCCTAGGCATTTGCAGAAAATTTCTACTGTTGATTACAGTGCTCTGAATTAATTATTTGTCTGTAGTGCATTTTTTTAAAAAACTTGTTTAGGTTACAACAAATGGTAAAAAGTTGGTAAAGCAATATTCAAGTATTCCTTTTGTCTTCTATTTCTTACTCATTCCTTGTTCCCTAGGCTTACAAATTACTTTATATCCTGATACAAATGCCCTAGTGTACAGAGCCATTGCTGTCGCTGCAGTGAGACCTGGATTGAGTATCCGTGACAGGAGAGCACTAGAGAAATTCCACCAGCAACGCTTTTGTCACATTCTCCACATTGAATATTCGAACTTTCAACCAAGTGTTAGCACTCTAGCCATTCCTGCAAGTATTCAGGTAAATCTTTTAAAAATACACTCATGAGATGTTATTGCCAAATTCAGTCCCTAGTTGATCTTGAGAAGGTGGTGGTGGGATGTCTTCTTGAACCACTGCTGTTCATTTTGTGTGGTTAGATCTGCATGTCACTTGAGAGAGAGTTCCCAAATTTTGACCCAGTGACACTGAAGGAATGACATTATATTTCCCAGTCATGATAGTGAGTGGCTTGGAGGTAAACTTGCAACCGGTAATGTTTTCATGTATTTTCTGCCCTTGACAACCTCGATTGTAGTGGTTATTGGTTTGGAAAGTGCTGTGTATGTAGGTTTGATGAATTTTTGCCATGTTAGGTCCTTTACAATTCCTCTTGTGAGTGAATGTTTGTGCTGTGTGCCAAGCCAGTGGGCAAAGTCTGAAGTCTTCACTTGACGAAGGAGCAGCGCTGTGAAAACATTTGATTTCAAATAAACTTGTTGGATTATAACGCTGTGTTATGTGACTTCCTGACTCTGTTCACACCAGTCTAACACCAGCACCTCCACATCATGGCAGTCCAGTGGATTGCATTGTCCTGGATGGTGTCAAGCTTTGAGTGTTTTTGGGGCTGCACTCATCCAGGCAAATGACTTTTCCATCACACTTCAGACTTGCACCTTGTAAATGATGGACAGACTTCAGGGAATCAGGAAATCCGTTACCTGCTTCAGGATTCCTACCTCTGACTTGCTGTTGTAGCCACACTATTTATGTTACGAACCTTGGTCAGTTTTTGAGTTGATTATGGGGAATTCAGTGGTGCCATTGAATGGCAAGGGCTCATGGTTAGGTTTTCTTGTGGCAGATGGTAATTTCCTGGTACTTATGTGGTGCAAATGTTTGCCACTTGTCAACCCAGGCCTGGATATTTGTATAAATGAAGAAGGGTTACACCAGAAACATCGACTTCAACACCTCCTGATGTTGTCTGGCTTGCTGTGTTCTTCCAGCCTCCTGCCTGTCTACTCTTGTATAAATGATGCATTTTCACATGGACTGTTTAAGAATCTGATGAATTGCACAATATTCAGCACCATTCACAATCATCCATGATCATCCTCACTTCTAACCTTACGATGGAAGGTGGTCATTGGTGAAGCATCTAAAGATGGTTCGGGCCAAGAACTCTCCTCTACGGAACCCCTGCAGAGATGTCCTGCAAAAACAACTGGATACTGTGTCCAGATGGCTGAAGAGCACCTTTCCCATGTCCTGTTTTGTGAACTCTCAAAAGACTAGGATTTCAGGAGAGGACAAACAGTACATGACAAAGACTCTCTGATGTTCTCTTGATGGTCAACAGAATTTGTCAACGAACTGTGAGAAGCTTGCTCCTAGTTGTTCAGATTGACAATCTTTTCATCACGTGTCATCACATTTTCAGTCCAAATGCCTTAGAGGCAGGAAAGGAAGTGGTTCCTGTAGTCGGGATCTCACTCATGGGATATCCTGCCCTCCCTATCCAAAAATTGGCAAGATGAGAATTGGTTCAGTCATGTGAAGATTTACAGGAGGAACTTGTAACATAAGTAGGTTCTATTCCAATCAAGAACAAGCCAGTGACATTTCCAACTTTTCTCAGTTCTGATGAATATCATTAAACAGAAAGTTAACTCTGTTTCTGTTTCTACCGATGCTGCCATGTCTGCTCAGTGTATCCAGCATTTTATTATTTTTATTTCTGGTTTCCATTGTCTACAATATTCTGCTTTTCAAGTAAACTGGACTTAAATGTAACCCATTATTCTCCTTTTTACAGAGAGCCTTAGACAGCATTTTCACAGTACTTGTTTAAACATTTTAATGTCAAAAAATTAAATAGTATTTCACTTAAGCCAATATCCTTTAAAGTGCCAAGATACTTTTGGCATGGTTCTCTTAATTATTTTAATTGCTTCCAGCTTTATCACTAATTAGTGACAATCCATATTTCACATCAACTCAAAATATACTCTCCAGACACAAACTTTAGTTTGGATGGACTTGCACAGCACTCAGTGCATGTGTGTATGCACTTCCATTTCAGTTTTGTGAACATTTGGTCACACATTTATGTTGCTACTTAATAAAATTCTGGAATGTCCTTCCTAACATAACTGTTGTACCTATAATCCTAAACCAAGTAGACTGCAACTCACCAACCCCTTCTCAAGGGCAATTATAGATATACAATAAATGCTGGTACAGCCAGCTGATGCCCATATCCCAATAATGAATTTTTAAAATGCAGAGGTTTAAGTGTTACAGGACTGAATAGCGGGATTTTATTTCCATGTAAAATATTGCTGGTGCTGGAAATCTGATACAAAAGAAAATGTTGGAAAATGTTTTTTTTTCCTCTATAGACACTTGAACCAGAACCGAGTTAATATTTTCAAATTGGTGAATGTCAGAACTGGAAAAAGCGAGAGAAGTGCCAATGCAAAAACAGTGAAAGGAATGAGGTTAGAAATATCAAAAGAAAAGGTCTGCAGTCTGGAAGGCTTTGGTTATCACAATTGCCTTTCTTCTTTCTATCTATTGTAATTGTGAACACTTCCGGTAAATTGCTGATTAATCTTATGCACACTAAGGATAATAAGCCCAGTATCTCTTCCGTCTCACCACATAACTGAAATCCCTCATCATTGAGTCATTGTGGTAAATGTTAACTGCATCCTCTTCAAAATCTTGACATCCATCCTGACATGTGGTGGCCTGAGCTATATTGTACTTGAACTGATATCTCACCAGTGGTGGGTTTTGGGCACTTGTTTTCCCTCACTGCACTAATTAGGTGATTGAAAAATTTCTTTTTATCTGATTTCACATGCAGTCAAGGATTTCTAACTATCACCCATTCCATTTATGAGTGTGAGTTGTGTTTCCTTGTGAAGAAGTAGCCTATATAGGCTGCAGGCAATCAGTTGTGATGCTGTTCAATAAGCTTACATTTTCAGGTTGCCAGAAACGTAAATAATCAGTTTCAAGTTAGGAGCAATATATCAAACAAAGTGCTTTTGTTTCATTTGGCTTTGAAGGTATTGCTTACTATGTTAATCTATCTATAAAAGATGGTAGAAAGCAAAAATTATAACATTTAAAATTGGATCGGTTAGCAATAAGGAACTATATAGGCAAAAGGGCAAGCAGATAGCTTCAATTTAAATCCTGTGAATCTGATTGTAACTTCTTTGATTCCAACTATCCTTCATGCTCGATTTAGTCTCCTGTAATTTTCTTGCTTTGAGTAAAGCACAATATTCAAAGTTTGTGAGAAGATTTGTAGCTCGGGTGCTTGTTGCTGTGGTTCTGTTCGCCGAGCTGGAAGTTTTTGTTGCAAACGTTTCGTCCCCTGGCTAGGCGACATCATCAGTGCTTGGGAGCCTCCTGCGAAGCGCTTCTTTGATGTTTCCTCCGGTGTTTATAGTGGTCTGTCCCTGCCGCTTCCGGTTGTCAGTTTCAGCGAATTCATGTTGCTTGTTGTCTGCGTGTGTGTTCGACTGGGACAACACTACTATCATAGGGCAAGCCAGACAGAGAACAGCCAGGGAATTCCTAGAGGCATGGCATTCATCCACAAACTCCATCAACAAACACATCGACCTGGACCCAATATACCAACCACTACAGCGGACAGCTGAAACTGACAACCAGAGGCGGCAGGGACAGACCACTATAAACACGGAAGAAACATCAAAGAAGCGCTTCGCAGGAGGCTCCCAAGCACTGATGATGTCGCCTAGCCAGGGGACGAAACGTTTGCAACAAAAACTTCCAGCTCGGCGAACAGAACCACAACAAAGCACAATATTTTTATCACTGAATTGAATTTAAAATTGACAGAAGAAATTTAGTAATACATTCAGGCCATTGACCAGGCACTAACTTAAGTCGTAATTTGAAAAACTGAACCATCTCTATACGTTTTCCCAGTTGGCTAATATTGGTGTGTACTGTAAATGTTTCTAAAAACTTCATTGTATGTAATGATTTGGTCACTCCCAAGTGGAATCTTGCATGGATATCACATAATTTCAGTTTGGTTGCTCAGTTGACCAGAAATAAATTGGAAGTAACTGCTATGGTAGACAAAAGATTTCTAATATCAAAGTAGTTTCGAACCTTTTAAGTGTTTAATACCAACTTGGTTTTCTTGGCAAATTTGTTAAAGACATAAATCTAACCTTAGGAAAAAGTGATAGCTGAGCAATAGTTTTGGGTCAGCGATTGCAATTTCTCCATTATTTCTTTCCCTGTGATCAGTGCAATAGATTTACTTTCATTCTTGAGGCAAGAAAATTATTTGCAGAATGAGCTATCTTTCTCATTTCCGATCCCAAATGTCTCATTCTTGTTGTTGAGTGAATATTGCTGCATTTGAAAATTCTACTACAGGCAGCTTTTGTAACTTTCCTTCCAAGTTTCCCAGAAAAAGTTTCCAAGAGATTTTGAAAAAGCCCTTTGAGAAATTTTGTATGAGCTATGATTTCACTCCTGTTTTACATTATGATGCTGTTTCTATGAACTCCTCAAGTGATCGAGTATTTTAAATTTAAAAATAGTTTAAATTTACAGTTTGGTGATTTTTTTTGTTATAGGTTTCCATTTAAGTTCTTCATTTCAGTTTTTCCCCCATTTTCCTCTTCCCTAGTCTTTCTAGGGATGCACGGCCAGCATCTATAATCGATTTTCATTGACCCCGAGAAGGTGATGTTTCTTATATCATGATACAACCAAGTAGCTTTCTGTTCCACTTCAAAGGCCAGTGAAAAGTCAACCTTGTTGATGTGAGGACTGAAGTCAGGATAGGCCAGGATAGAGTTTTCTTTTCCTCATCGACACAAACGAACCAGTTGGTCGTGTTATGACAAACTTCATGGTCACTTTTGCTGAACCCACTATGTTGTTTCCACATTTTAAAAAAATCTTAACTCAGTTTCTGCTGTGATGGTGTCTGAGTTCATGTACTCTGGGCTTAGTGGAGTCCTATAGTCTACTAATCCAGTCCCATCACTCTATTCTGTCGACTTCTCAAAGCACGCTTTTGAGAGGAGCTGTAGCCTCATTATATTTTCAGGAGAAAGAGCATTAAAATTTAGCATCTGAAGGAAAATAGTTTGGGAGGAATCTGGAAGCATTGACAGCAGAAGAACGCAATGTTATATGACTTACTGCCATCAAAGTGAGAATTAAAGCACCTTCATAACTCGACTCAAAAGAGTTGGCTGAACAGTTATCTACATACATTGTAAATGCATCTGGTATATATTGGCTCAGTCATCTTAAATTCCAAACACCCCTGAATCTGTTTTGTTTTGCTGTTTTCCTACCTATATGCTGGTGTTGATTTTCTTGTTCACAACGTCAGTAATATCTTCAGTAAAACAACAGTATGTTATGAAACTCTCTGCTGTGTTGCCACTGAAGTACAGGATCTTCAGGTTTTCTATGTGACTGTATTTCAGAAATTTTGGAATAATGCTGGTTTCAATTCCTAAAGTATAATGTGAGATAATCCTTGTCCTAATGAACCAATAGATAGGTACTCAACATGTTAGATACAAGCGTATGGCAGACGATTATAGCATACCAAAGGTTTAGTTATGGATTTCAAGACTGGAGACATCCAGTCTGAGGATAACCACTTAAAAAAAAAATGAATGTTGATCTTTTTGGTTGATTGAAAACTAGCTTGATAGGAACTTAACCTTTTGAACTATCCCATACAGCTGTGATTAAGAAGATCCAGATCCCAGGTGTGATGCCCAGTTTCTACTGACTTCAGCCACCTGTCTGAGACAACCATGATTGAAAGATGTAAAGTAACCAGACTTTTTGTATCTGAATATTAACGGTGTTGTTTCCTACTGGACAATACTTGTGTCAGTTTGGGTGCCATGATGTGGAGGACCTGCTATTGGACTGGGGTGGACAAAGTTTAAAAATCACACAACACCAGGTTATAGTTCAACAGGTTTATTTGTAAGCACTAGCTTTCGGAGCACTGCTTCTTCATTGCTCCTAGCTGTGGAGTAGGACCATAGGACTCAGAATTTACCGCAAAAGATCACAGTGTCATGCACCTGCAATTATATATTGAACAAACCTAGATTGCCGTTAAGTCTTTCATCTTTTAGAATGGGTTGCAGGTTTCGGTTCATTAATATGTAAATCCCAGAACTTCTTTTAAGTCAAATTCACGAGATAGCTTAAGGTTTTAGAACAAAAAGGTGACATCTCAGCTCAGATGCATTGTCTGAGCTGAGATGTCACCATTTTTTGTATATAAAACCTTAAGTTATCTTGCTAATTAGATTTAAAAGAAGTTCCGGGATTTACATACTAATGAACCGAAACCTGCAACCCATTCTAAAAGATGAAAGACTATCTAGGTTTGTTCAATACATCATTTCAGGTGCATGACATTGTCATCTTTTGCGATTAAATTGTGAGTCTTATGGTCCTGTTCCACAGCTACCTGATGAAGGAGCAGCGCTCCAAAAGCTAGTGCTTACAAATAAACCTGTTGGACTATAACCTGGTATTGTGATTTTCATATCGGGTGAACAAGGACTTGGCTCTGATTAGCAAGATTCAGCTAACTTCATAATATTCGCCATCTTGTTTATGCATGAAAAATCAGTTACACACGTGATACTCAAATAGCAACTAACTTGTATTTAGTGCTATTAGATAAGTAAAAGTTTTGTATCATGAACTTTTTTGAAGCACACCGAAACCACTCAATACATCACTCTATGCCTGTTCAAGAGAGCAATTGACTTGGTACTTTCCCGGTCCTTTAGCAAAATAGAAACACCTTTCTAATCCTCTCAATTTAAAATCAATAACAATTTATTCTTTCTGTACTATTTCCACCAGCACGTTATGTAGTCTAACATGTAAACATTCATCTTTTGCCTTTTTCTTTATTTCACAATGAACTTTTAAATGATGCCCTCTACTTAGCAATGCAAATCAGTGGAAATAGTTTTTCCTGTACTTTATCAAATCTCCTCATAATTTTCAATCAGCTCTGTAAAGTCTTTTAACCTTGCCTGGAATCATGAAAAAGAGCTGTCTTTTTTTCTACTTTCTCTTCATAGCTAAAGTCTTTCATGACTGAACTTCCAAATAAGTTGTCGTCTTCTCCATGGCCTTGACACCTTTTGCAATTGCCGCCTCATTATTTATCATCAGTGACTGTGTCATAGCTTGAGTGGCATACCAGATCATATGCTATGTTTACCCTCTATTAAGACAATGGAGTGAATGAAGTCAAATAGTCGATATGAAGACTTTACAATAAGAAAAGAAAACATGGAATTTGAAGGTGATATAAGAATCTGTAATTTATTTTCTTCTTCATTTCAACTGTAGTTAAACTAGTGGTTTAAATTATTTGACTTGGCAAGAAACTTTTAAAGCTTGATGAATTGCATTGCCCAAAAGTCTTTTTAAATACTGTAATTGAGAATTACACTACTCAAACTCACTTAGGAAATTAATCATTTTATATTTAATTAAAATGAAATTAATAACTTCATCTGTTTTTATCGCCTGTCTGTGGAAGAGAACACCACAGTCCTTTTATAATACATACATATGTAAGAAATATAAACTGGCGTGAAGAAAATGACTGCAGTGCTGCATGGTGCTGACTGACTCTCGTAAGGTGAAATGTTGATCAAGCAGACTGCTTTTATCCTTTTTAATGGTGTTGAGCTTCCTTTTTGTTTTTCAGCAGTGCCTGTGCATGCGAGTGGACAGTATTCCAATATATTCTTGACATGTACCATGGTAAATGCTTGAGTGTTTGGGTGGACCAGCTTTTCCACCACCTGCCAGGCAGAAGTAAAGAATATGTTGGAATGAACACTTCTGAATTATTTACTGTGGACTAGCTTTGGTGAAGTCTGTCAAATTCACTTTGAGGTTGCCACTGTTTTTTCTACATCAGAATTTTTTAGTGCCAGTCGCTTTTCTGTAAAGAATCTTCATGGCATTGTTGTCACTTGCAGACTTGACTTCAGGAGTATTTATACAAAGTAAAGCTCTCTCTGCACATGGCATACTATGAGGACATAATCAGAAACTTACCTCAGATAGGACAGACAATAGCTGTAAGTCCTCTTTCTGTTCATGATAAGCATCTACGTGTCAAATTATTGTGTTGACATTATTTTTAAATACATTATTTGGGCCATCAACCAAGGCAGAAAATGAACTTGTTTGAATTGATTTTGCACGGTATGAATGAGGCTTGAGATTATACTTTGCTGTTCATTTGAAATCTGTGTTTGAATTCTCCCTGCATCTGCCAGTGGCCTGCTGGGGCCTTTTACTTAACTCTTTTGCTGCAAATTGAGGAAAGCACCTTTCTGGGCATGAATCTGAATACGTGATACAACTGCTTAATGAGGTACTGTTGTTCCGTGGTGAGCACTTAAGAGTAATGTTTCCCATCTCTGCTCGAAATGCCTTGAATTTTGAGAGCATAGATAGATAGAGGAACAGAAAAAGATCAGATGCTTAAATATGAGAAATTGCTACCTGTATAATTGATAAGTGAGGTTTTGAATTATCTGATAATCTTGATGACTGTTCACTATTGATGAGTAGGAGCCATGGTTTTTCCAATTGGTAACTTATTGCATAGCAGAAGGTAGTGAAATGTCCTTACATCATCCCAGTCTGAGAAATAACTTTCTAACTTGCTTTGCATTTCTTTTAGAGGTCTGCAGGAGGATTGGAATTTTTTTTTGACGTGGGTAAACTATATTGATTTATACATGTCAACTTTGTGACACACTCTTCTTTTCCCCTCACATGTTGTCAATACCACTTTCAACTACTTCAAAGCATTGAATAATGCAAATGCTGGGTGATTTTTGGTGGCAATTCCCACCTAGAACATAGATTGATATTCAGTCCCTTTACAGCAGCAGGAATTAAGCGTCTGGATTACTGAGGAAGGGTGTGGATTTTGAGGCTGTGCTTTTTTTTGAGGACCTGAGTAAACAAACAGTGCCTGTACATTGCTGACCACCTGAATCATTGACATTTGCTATTTATCCTGATTTAGCTTGCTGTTTGTTGAGATTCCATCAAGCTGTTTATGAATCCTTCCGCTGTTGTGGTTTGAAAATGGAAAAGCCAGCTAGTTTTATTTCAATATTTTGCACTCACTATCTTGATGCTGTTACAGGGATATGTCAATACAGGGCTGTGTGGAATGCTCTGCCCCAGAGGGCAGTGGAGGCCCAGTCTCTGGATTCATTTAAGAAAGAGTTGGATAGAGCTCTCAAGGATAGTGGGATCAAGGGTTATGCAGATAAGGCAGGAACAGGATACTGATTAAGGATGATCAGCCATGATCATATTGAATGGTGGTGCAAGCTCGAAGGGCAGAATGGCCTACTCCTGCACCTATTGTCTATTGTCTTTTGCAAATGTATTCCAAGTTAGGTGTATCGATGTAAAGGGATGGTTGCAAATTAGAATTGGATAGTGAGGCTCGCCTGCCTTTTGTCTCCTGGAATTGCAACCAAAGGCTCACATATAAACTGAAACAAATGTGAGCAAATGAAGTTGGGGGTTTGGTTACTTTAAATTTCTGTGTGCTATTTATCTATTTGACAGGGTATGATCATAGCATTGTCATGCCCTGAGCTGGAATGCCCACAGCTTTTGATTTGTTGTCCCAAAAGGGAACAGGAAAGTCCTAATCACAACATGATTTCAGCTTCTATTTCCTAATGTTAATTTTTGGGAGGGGATGAGGGAGGAGACAATAAGCTGTTATAAATCTTTCCAATGAGCTTCCATTTGCTTTTCCTAAATTAGCCATTAATCTGACAAGGATTCTAATGGATAGGTGCAAGCCAAAATATTAACCATCTCTTTGGGATGCTGACAAATTTGTTTTTATTTCAGACCTCCAGCATTCATTTTTTCAAATACATATCTCTGCTTGTTTTAATTGTTAGAAGGCTGAAAGCAAGGCAGGTACTTGATAGTGACCTTTGACTTATTATTGGGTGGGAATATGTGTTGACAAAGCAGTGTTCTCGGTATCCTGATCTCTTGTTGTCCTTCCTATAATGATGAGATTGATACAGCTTTGCAAGCCCATTATAGCTACAGCAGCTACCATACATTCTGAGAGACTACTGGCACTCTGGAGAATTCTAGCAGCAACTAAATAGAATGCATCTTGAAAGATTGTCTCTGATATTCTCACATCTACTGGAAATGTGCAGTGGTACCTTGGATTAATGTCGTCTCTTGTGTCTCTTCCTTTAATAAATTTTTAGGAGCATTCATATAATTTATTAATCATCAAAACTACTGAAGTCTTTGTTAATATGATCTTAATAGAAGTTTGATAATAAATTTGCAGTTCAGACCGATCTGGTGATGTAATTTAGAAAGATAGATTGGGTTGCATTTTTCTAGGTGAATATAGTTACTTTAGTTCTGGTGCTGTGTGGTGTAAACATTGAAATATAATTTTTCTGGCAGCGTTGTCAGCTAAAAGCACTTCTGCATGTTGTGAATGTTATTTATTGAAGCACTTCAACTCTCAATGGTTTCTCAGCAGTTTTAATTTTCTCTTCCAATGCGGTAATTCTCTTGAACTGCCTGCTAAGGTTTGATCCCTGTATTCAGCATTTTGGTGAGATGTATCTGCTGCCTAACATTGGCTGCTGTCTTTCTTTGCAGTATGAAGTATTGATTAGCCATGTTAAATTGGATAGCATGTCTGCTTGCTGCAGCTCCTCCCTTCTGATAGAGTACATATCCTTAATCTTCTATGTATATTCAGTACTAAATTATGCATTGCTGGGTATATTGAACTCTTTAGGACATTTCTTGAACTTGATGACTCAATTTCTTCCAGTATTTCTCACCCCAGATAACTCTGTACCATCAAGGTAATTTTATAGCCACATGCTCCTGTAGTTGCATAAACAGTTCTGCAGTCCTGTCTGGGCTTTCAGAGCAATTGGCACTGGCATTTTCTGAATTGTGAGACATAGTCTTTGACACCTGGAGCCGCAAAAAGAATAAATGTTCACGTGTTGTATTTGTTGCCTCCATGACATGAAAAATATATTGCTGATGGGTAATTAATCACAGCTGCTGAATAGCTTAGAGCAGGAAATGTAGTTGCTTATGCCTTCACATCAGTCTTCAAATGACCATTAATGACAGTGATAATGCCTCTGAAAGTCAGAGGTCTATTCTAGTTGCACTTCAATCCCACTGTGTCTCCTTTATATGCTGTGCCAGCTTAGAATAAATGCAGCATGCAGTGGCATTATCTGCAATTAGTCATAGAGATGTACAGCATGAAAACAGACTTTTTCAGTCCATCTCATTCATGCTGACCAGATATCCCAACCCAATCTAGTCCCACCTACAGCCTCCGCCCATATCTCTCCTAACCCTTCCTATTCATATACCCATCCAGATGCCATGTTTTTTATAAATATATTGATTAGCAGGAAAAAAATGTTTGCCTTTAAAAAATATAAAGTTATTGAAAATATAACAAATGCCAGTATAATAAAGAAAAACGCAAATTACAATACAACTACTGTCTACTCACTACTAACCTACCCTAAAATACAAAACACAACCTAACACTGTGCAAAACACCACCAATAAATAAGTAAGTGACTAATAAAACAAAAAAACACTCAAAAACACAATATAGCAATGCTTGGCGCAAAGCTCCCTGTATTAACTCTGGAGATCCCCCCCCTCCCTGGTCCAGGGCTCAGCAAACCTAACAGTTATGGTTAAACAAACACCATAATTAAAATAAAAGACAGATCTGTGTCCAAATAATTCAAAAAGGGCTGCCATGTCTTATAAAAAGGTCTGTTGTGTAGTGCACCATATTTGTGAAAAAATCCAAGGGATTGTGCTCCATAATTAATTTCCGCCATCCCAGCAAGCCCAGTGGATTCTCAGACACCCAATTCATCAGAATATTCTTCCATGCACAATAAGTAAGAATATTGAGTAATTTCTTCCCATGCCTGTCTAAAGATAAATTTGGTAAACCTATGAGGAGAAATATCAGGTCTACTTTTAACTTTGGTCCTCAATACCGTCCCTATCTCTCCTGCCACAGCACTCCAATAAACACTGAGCCTGTGACATGTCCAGAAGCAATGGGTAAGAGTACCTACACTTATTTTACATTTGGGGCACACTGAAGATGCCCGTTTTTAAACTTCGCCACATTGTCCAGTACCAGATGAACCCTATGCATAACTTCTAACTGCATAGCGCATGTCCTATTACAGATTGAGATCTTTTGCACATTCTCCCATATGTCCTCCCATGTTTCAGAAGAGATCTCCACTTCGAGCTTTTGCTCCCAGACCTCACATAACCAGTTAATATCCTGCCACCCAGGAGGCGATAGAGGGCACTAACCAAGAGGGTGCTTGTGGAACGTAGCAACAACCTCTCAGTATCAGGCTTACAGGGCTTGGTGAGAAGTGTAGGCTTCTTCTGGATGAAATCCCTAACCTGAAAAAAACCAGAAAAGGTCTCTGCTAGACAACCCATATTTGCAGCTTTATTGCTCAAAAGACATCATAACCTCCCCGTCAAACAAGTCTCCCAAACTGGAGAGTCCTCTTGCTGCCCATAGTTTGAACCCTGAGTCCATCGTCCCTGGTCGGAACCTTGGCATACCATCTATGGGAGTAAGTGCCGAAGTCTTGGATAAACAACCCTCACTGACGCATTGTCCTCCATGCCTTGACCATACTAATTATCATGGGGTTCTGGTGGTGGTCCATAACTGTCCTCATCTTATCTGTGAACAACACATTACTAAGAGGACACTTTGCCTGGGAGGCCTTGATATCTGCCATATTGAGCCGGATTGTTACTTGCCCAATCGCGCGCACAGGCCAGCAGGGAACTTAATTGATACCTCCTGATGTCTGGGAAATCAACTCCTCCATTCTTGAGGCAACGGCAATTTAGTAAGTTTGATGAGGGGCCGTCATGATGCCAGACAAAGGAACCAAACCACCCCATAAGTGTCCGCAGCGTTGACCTGGGAAACATTATAGGGAGCATATGCGTGGGATAAAGCAAATGAGGAAGGACATTAATCTTAATGAGGGCTATTCAGCCCAACCACGAAATTGGAAGAGCTTCCTATCTCTGAAGATCCCGCCTAATATTGTCAAGCAAGTGAGCAAAATTAGTCTGAAATAACCAATCAAACACAGGGGTAATAAAAATGCCTAGGTATCGGAACCCCACCTGTGACCACTTAAAAGGCCACCTTCAACCTCTGGCACTTCCTTGATGTTCCCCAAAGGCATAGCCTCCGATTTTGCAAAGTTGATCCTTATATCCTGAAAAAGCCCCAACTGAATTAATACGTTATATCAAATGGGGTACGGAGGTCATCTGGCCTTGATTTAAAAACAGAAGGACATCATCCGCATACAGTGTATCCTGGATCCCACTTCCGGAATGGTTATGTGAACATTCTGACGAACGGCCTCTGCCAGCGGCTCTTATCACTAACGTAAACAACAACGGTGAAAGGGGGCAGCCATGATGACTACCCCTGTCAATCCTGAAGTTCCCAGACTTCAGCCAGTTGGTGAAGACTGTGGTCAGAGGGTGGCAATATAAAACGTCCACCCACCAAGCAAAGACCCACCCAACCCAAACCGCTCTAAGACGTAAAAGAGATGAGGCCATTCCACCTGGTTAAATGCTTTCTCTGCATCTAAGGAAATCACCAACACCTGAATCTGACATACTTGGATCATATTCAGCAACTTTCTAATATTATTAAAAGACCTACGGCCATTTATAAAACCAATTTAATCCTCTTTAGCAATATGAGGCAACGCCTTTTCCAATCTCAGCACCAAGATCTTAGACAAAATCTTGAAATCTGAATTTAATAGAGAGATGGGCTTGTATGAGGCACGATCCTCAGGAACCTTCCCCTTCTTAAGAATTAAGGAAATATTAGCTTCTCTCAAAGATGGTGGTAAGCATATAGGTGTGGTTTGTCAATCTCCAACATCGGCCCTAACAGAATCTCTATAAACGCTTTCCCACTCTGAAGTTGCCGAGCTGCCTCCTGTATTTCCTGAACTGTCAAACGGGCATTAAGGAGAGAGGTCTGTTCCAAGGTTACTCCTGGAAGGTCCAGGTTCTTAAAAAAAAAAAAATCTCCATTTTAGCCATCCTGTCTTCGCAACCTTTAGATCGATACAATTAAGAGTAAAAACTCCAAAACGTCTCATTAATCCATTTGGCATTGTATGTAAGGACCCTGCGCTGTCTCTAATGGCAGTAATGGATTAGGAAGCACGCTTTTTCCTCATCAGATACGCTAAATATTTCCCTGGCCTGTCCCCATACTTGAACAGCCTTTGTCTAGCAAAAGCAAGTTCTTCCTTTTGCAGTTTGTGTAAGTATTGAATTCGAGGCAGCCTAGAGGGCCGTGATCCACTGTAGCTTGGTCACCGAAGGCAGCGCAAAATGTGCCGACTCGGCAGCTTTCACCCGTGTTTCAAATAGACGCTGCTGTTCCCCCTTCTGTTGTTTCCGGCTAGGAAACAACAGAAATAGCTAATCCCCTAGCAAAGGTCTCCCATAGCATAGACTGACTACTAGCCATGCCTGAGTTGATAGTCAAGAACCCCTGAAACTCCTTCAAAACATATTCCACAATTTGGAATCCTTAAGGAGAAAAGGATCCAGACGCCAGCGCCGCAAACCTAGCCCCTCACTCTTGGCCTTAATCTCCAAATATACCACTGCGTGATCAGAGATAGCTATGTTCCCAGTTTTTCAACCCATGATCGAATGCAGAAGGATTGAGAGAGTCAGAAAAAGATTAATACCTATGTGACATTTATGTGGATTTGAAAAAAAAGGTGAAGTCCCTGCTGGTAAGGTGAAGACATCTCCAGATATCCACCAGCCCCAACTCCTCGCATAAGTCAGTCACCTGCTTGGCCTGTGAAGACATAGTTGGAGCCCACTAGGCATCCTGACCATGTCTGATCCAAAAGACAATTAAAATCCCCCCCCGCCCCCCTCATAATAATGCAGCAGAGGACAATACACATTTAAAATACCATAGTCCTCCCCATGTATCAGGGCCTTAAGTCTCACAAACTGCCCTTGCTCATCTTTCACCCGCTCCAATAACGTGAACGGAAGATTTTTCTGCATAAGTACCGCAACTCCCCTACTTTTTAGTTGTAAAGGATGAAGCAAATTCCCGATCATAACCCCCGCTATTGTAGCTTCAGGTGTTCCCCAGCATCAAGATGGGTTTCCTGCAACAGAGCGATATCACCCTCTTAAGGTTAAAAAGCACTTTTTTCCTTTTAACAGGGGAATGACTTCCCTTGGTGTTCCGGTTGCACCATTTAACAAGATACTTAGCCATATCTCCTTTCAGAGACCCTTGAGCCCCCAGGAGGGAGAACCCTGCTTACAATGCACCAGGCACAAGTAAATAAAGACTCAAAAAGTTGCAGAATTGTGTATACAAAAACTACTCTACCATAATTAAAAACAACTATTGCTATCAAAAAACAACAAAGAAAACCAACTACAAATGGAAGACTCATTCTCTCTCTCCTTCCCCCCCCCCCCCCCCCCCCCCCCCCAGCCGCCTCCCATAGGGGGCACTCACCCTACCCATCCCCTCCACGTTCTACCTCTGAGCCAGTTCTGTATCCAAATAGCTAGTTCTCCCTGTATTCCATGAGATCTAACCTTGCTAACCAGTTTCCCATGGGGAACCTTGTCAAACGCATTACTAAAGTCCATATACCTCTGCCCTCATCAATCCTCTTTATTACTTCTTCAAAAAAGTTCAAGTATGGTTCCAGATACCAAAGTTGGGGAATGCCATTACTTTAAATAAACTGTTTGTTAAATCAAGACTTTGTGTAATAAGCTTGCCTACGATGACAGTAACACCTTTTAGAAAAATCCCTATGAAACGCCAGGAAAACAAACCATTCAGGGCTTGTATCTTTGTTGCGGAAATGGCAGTCTGTCCCTTTTAGTTTCGAAGCCTCTTCAACAATCAAACCTATACCTGTGACCCTCTTCGCAGCCAGCATTGCCATGCATTGTGGATTTGCTTACACTGCTCTTGCCAATAGGTGTCATCAACTGCACTTAATTTTCAACACTGCAAATGTGATGATTATCATTGCTTCTGGAGTAGTGTGTGGTTTTGGAAAAAGGAGTGAGGTCCAGTACTGCTTTTAATATGATGGGTGTTGGACTTGTGATTTCTGACTTAGCTTTTAGAGCACTGCTCCTTCGTCAGGTAGCTAATGGGGCAGGTACACATGACACAGAATTTATAGTAAAAGATCAAAGTGTCATACAACTGATGCGATGTATTAGACAAACTTGGATGGCTGTTAAATCTTTAATCACTTAGAATGGGGATGCAGATTTCAATTGATCAATCTTTAAAGTTTCTTTCAAGTCACAGCCCTGAGATAGCTTCAGGTTTTATCAGGTGGATATAAAAAAAAAGTTACATCTCAGCTCAGACAGTGAGTGAGAGGTGTGAGGTTAGACTCTATCTGTATTCCAACCAGGAGTCAGACTGGTTTTGAGAATAGATTCTTACAGTGTGGAAATAGACCCTTCGGCCCAACAAGTCCACACCGACCCTCCGAAGAGTAACCCATCCAGGCCCATTTCCCTCTGACTAATGCACCTAACGCTATGGGCAATTTAACATGACCAATTCACCTGACCCACACTTCTTTGGACTGGGAGGAAAGTAGGAATTTACTTAAAAGAAATTCTGGGATTTACATGTTAATCAGTCGAAATCTACAGCCCCATTCTAAGTGACGGAAGACATAACAGCCTTCTAGCTTTGTCTAATATATCACGTCAGTTGTATGACACTTTGATCTTATACTTATAAATTCTTGTGTCCTGTGTACCTGCCCCACTAGCTATCTGATGAAGAGTGGCAGTCTGAAAGCTTGTACTTTCAAATAAACCTGTTGGACTATAACCTGATGTTGTGTGATTTCTGTTTTTAATATGGTGCGGCCTTATGTGCTGGTTGGCTGGCAGAGACTAAAGATTTTAAAAGAGAGGAATGAAGGATGGAATAAAGTGGAGATTTTTGGAAAGTGCCAGAGGAAATAGAAGCAGAAACCAAAA
The DNA here is from genome assembly GCF_037043375.1 of Chiloscyllium plagiosum. NCBI lineage: Eukaryota > Metazoa > Chordata > Chondrichthyes > Orectolobiformes > Hemiscylliidae > Chiloscyllium > Chiloscyllium plagiosum. The sequence goes on from NW_028270145.1 coordinate 21,125,627, forward strand.
GTGGTTTGGTGATCTAGCTGCATCCCTATTTTAGTCGGGGAAGTGGAAAGTATAACCACCTAGAGGCATCAGGTGAGGCAGGGTAGTGCCACTTGAGGGTCAACTTTCTGTCAAAACTATAATGCCAATACACTACCTCACAAGGTAAATGATGGAAAAGGTCTTTTGCATGTACATTCAGAAAATAGGGAGAGGGGTAATGATGGACAGAGTAAATAGATATAGAAGAGGTTTTTAAGGTTAGGCCCTAGTAGACATAATCTGTAAAAGGGTCGAAAAATGTGGCGCTGAAAAATCGCAGCAGGTCAGGCAGCATCCGAGAAGCAGGAGAGTCAACATTTTAGGCATGAAACACAAAATGGCAACTCTCCTGCTCCTCTGATACTGCCTGACTTGCTGTGCTTTTCCAGTGCCGCGCTTTGCGACTCTGATACTCCACCATCTGCAGTTCTCACTTTCTCACGGTCTGTAAAAGGGGCAGAGGGAGAAGTAATGGGCATTTAGGGTTGCAGTAAGTGCTTTCGTGAGCCCTTCGGAAAATACTTTGAGAGTACGCCATGAATGAAGGTCCAGAATCCCATAGAGTGGGCAACATTTGGGTGGGGCAAGGATATGAATGAAGGATGTGTGGTTTATAATTAGCCTTTGAGACATGGTCTGTATTCTGACTTGCATAATAAATTATTTATATCTAATTTCAGAGCTGCAAACAATTCAGAACACAGAATAAGGTTTTTTTTGCATAGTTGGATAGACCTAATTATGGCAATATCAATTGTACTCCCTGTGTAATGGCTGACCCTAACTATCTGAAGTCTACATGTGTTAGTTGTTATTTATAGGTCCTGTTCGGGTTTGTTTAACTAATTGACAAGGGCAAAATATTGCATGACAAATCAAATAATGTAAGCAAAATCTGAACTGCTTGGCCTGGAAATTCTTCGCATACTTGACCTGGGAAATTGTTGTTGAATTCTAACCTGGGGACAAAAGTACTGATTTAAGGCCTTGGATAAATGACTAAATGATGCAGATCGATCTGTGAAAAATTATTCCTACAAAAATTAAATAGAATAAATAATCAGCAGTTTGGAAAAATATACTGTTGACAGATTGAGAGGTAGATTTGAGATTCCAATAAGATTAGTATGCAGGAAGAGGTTAGAAGATAATCCAATTGCACTTCAGTGGGTATCTTCAGGTGGTTTTATACTAATGCCTGCTGCCGGGAACTCTGTGTTATAAGACGTCTGTTGCTAGCATGGTTATTATCAAGAGGGGGACCTCTCTTCGATGTCCGACATCCTGTCTTTTCCTGGATTCCAGCCGCAGCAGTAGATTGTATTCACCATCTATGTGTAACTTTGTGGTTAAGGTTAGGTTTCAGACCTATTCCCCACTTGACCATTATCATCTAGCTGGGGATCAACCATTTTTCAATTAAAAGTACAGGAGGGCATGTCAGGTGCAGAATCAAACATATGCCATAATTGGGAAAGTGAGGACTGCAGATGCTGGAGATCAGAGTTGCAAAGTGTGGCACTGGAAAAACACAGCCAGTCAGGCAGCACCCAAGGAGCAGGAGCGTTGCCGTTTCGGGTTTCATGCCTGAAACGTTGACATGGCAGCATCCGAGGAGCAGGAGAATCGATGTTTCGAGCATAAGCACTTCTTCAGGAATGAGGCTTGTGGGCCAAGGGGGCAGAGAGATAAATGGGAGGAGGGTTTGGCTGTGGTGGGAGGGGGGGGTGCAAATTAGCTGAGAATGCGATAGCTAGATGAAGGTGGGTGAAGGTGATAGGTCGGAGAGGAGGGTAGAGCAGATAGGTGGGAAGGAAGATGGACAGGTAAAGAGGTGTGAGCCTTGTGAAATTACAGCACAGAACTGCATATATCCCAAACAGCATAAGCAACATTCGAAACACAGAACTACATGCCACTACAACCAATGGATCAGATCTAAGCTCTACATCTTTGCTACATACAGCTATGAATTGTGATGAGCAATTAAACGGGAGGAGGCTCAACAAATGTCCTCCTTGTGTGATGAGGGAACCAGCAGTGAAAAAGGAGAGTCTGAAGCGCTTCTGCCCATTTTCAACCAGAAGTACCATGTGGATCCATTGTGACACCTTACTAATATCCCCAGCAGTTTTTAGCCAGTTCAATTCACTCCATGACACATCAAGAAACGACTGGAGGTGCTGGATTCTGCAAAGGCTATGGGTCCTTAAAACATTCCAGTGATAGTACTTTAGGCTTTATGCTTCAAAACTAGTCGCTCCCCTGGCCAAGCTGCTATAGCTACAGTACTGGGCATCTACCTGAGAATGCAGAGAAATGCTAGGTAATACCCTACACACAGAAAGGAAGGATAAATCAAACTTAGCCAATTACTGCCATATCTGTCTGCACTCTTCAGAAAAATAGTGAAGCATATTGTCAACAATGCTATCAAGTGGCACTTGCACACATCCGTAACTAACTCAGTTTCGCTGTGGGTTCTGTCAAGATCACTTGGTTTCTGACCTAATGACAGCTTTGATTTAGAAATTGATAGAAGGACTGAACTCAAAAAATGAAGTGAGACGGAACTTGACTCTAAGGAGCCCTAGCAAAACCAAAGTTATTGGGCATTTAGGGGCATGTGGCTCTCCAGTAGTTGCAATCCTATTTAGCACATAGGAAGATTAGCAGTGGTTGTTGGAGGGCAGTCGTAAGTATCAAAGCATTGCTGAAGGAGTTCTTCAGAGTAATGACCATGGCCCAAATATCTTCAGCTGCTTCATCTGCCTCTTAGTCTTAGTGCAATCATCAGGAAACAACCCCTATGGTCAGCACGACTTGCAGCTTGTCAGATAGCAAAGCATGTTTGTATGTGGGAAGTCCTGGACAATGTCCAGGCATTGGTTGCTAAATGGAGAAAGTGAGGTCTGCAGATGCTGGAGATCAGAGCTGAAAATGTGTTGCTGGAAAAGCGCAGCAGGTCAGGCAGCATCCAGGGAACAGGAGAATCGACGTTTCGGGCATAAGCCCTTCAGCCCTCATTCCTGAAGAAGGGCTTGTGCCCGAAACGTTGATTCTCCTGTTCCCTGGATGCTGCCTGACCTGCTGTGCTTTTCCAGCAACACATTTTCAGCATTGGCTGCTAAATGGCAAGTAACATAGTTCTTGCAAGTGACTATCTCCGGAAAGAATTGGTCCAACCATCTGTTTTGACATTCCATCACTGAATAATCTATTACTAACATTGTGAGAGTTCCCTATGACCAACCACAAACAGACTATAGATAAACAGGAGGCTAGAAGATCACAACAAGCCTGGCAGCATCAGGAGGTGGAGAAGCCAATGTTTCAGGTGTCAACCCTTCTTCAGGGTTAATGCATTGACCTCTCCAAACCATCCTGACTTAAAACTGTATTGCTGTTCCTTAGCTGTCAACAGTTTTACTCCTGAAACTTTCTCCCTAACAGCAGTGGGTGTACCTACATCATTTTAACTTCAGTGGTTTGCAGGATGGTTCATGGTGAATAATGCTGGTCTAGCCACTGCCACCCACTTCTGTGATGGAACAAAAATAGGTATGGCTCTTCCTTCTTCTGAGACCTGACAAGCTCAGTCATCCCTGTTCATATATTACACGAGGAGGTTTGCATTACCTATTATTTTTAAGAGTCAAAGCAATTGAGACAAAATGTTTGAGACTCTGCTACCAATGTCAGCAAATCCAAGGAAGTGGTCATTGACTTCAGGAAAAAGAGTGGATGACATACCCCTGCCTGTATCAGTGGTGCTGAGGTGGAGATGATTTGAGATGTTCAAGTTCCTAGGAGGTGGATATCACCTACAATCTGTCTTAGTTCTTCCATGTTGATCCCACAGTCAAGAAAGCACACACATGCCTTACTTCCTCAGAAGGCTAAGGAAATTCAGCATGTCCACAATGACTCTTACCAATTTATATTGATGCACCATAGAAGCCATCCTATCCGGATACATCACAGCTTGGTAATGCAATTGCTCTGCCCAAGACCTCAAGAAAGTGAGTTGTGAACCCAGCCCAGTCCATCACAAACCAGCCTCCCTTCCATGGGCTCTGTCTGTACTTCCTGCTGCTTCAGGAAAGCAGCTAACGTAATCAAAGACACCTCCCATTCCAGTTATACTCTCTTCCATCCTCTTTCATCAGGTAGAAGATTCAAGAGTTTGAAAACATGTACCAACAGATTTAAGAACAGCTTCTTTTCTGCTGTTATCAGAATTTTGAATGGACCTCATGTATTAAAGTTGATCTTTCTCTACGTCTTATCTGTAGCTGTAACACTATATTCTATATTTTGTTCTATTTCCCTGATCTACTTACGTAAGGTTCTGTTTTGCCTGGATAGCATGGAAAACAGTACTTCTCACTGTATTTTTGGTACGTGACAATAATAAATCAAATCAAGTCTACAGATGCTTTGATATGCAAATTAATTGACCATTTTATTTATTGGGGGGGTCTGGCAGAAGTCTGCAAATTTAAACACATCTTCGAGCATATTTATGACTTTGAAGTGAGACTTTATAATTTGACATTCTCTCCCCCCAAGATATCTGTGCTGAACAAATATTTTAAGGTAGAGCAACACAGGGTTTCAGTTAAATATAAGCCTGGCTAATTTTCAAATCGTTACCCCTCAAATGTCTTTTCTCAGCCTAAAAATTCCAAGGTGAAATTAAGATCTGCTGTCACTCCCTAGTGAGTACTGCAAGTGAAATTTTTTGACTCAGTACCACACAGGGTTTTACAGATTCTCAGGAAACTCCCTATACTGCTGCCAAATTCGCACTGCTAACACTCCAAAGAGTAAGACTGATATTTGATAGTCGTGTTGAATGCTACAAATGAGAGGTAAAGGTCTGCTGCTTGATGCCTGGAATGAATGCAGATTTTATAAAAAGAAAACACTTGTTGGCATATCTAAAATAGGAACTACAAGCATTGGTTGTACAGAAAGTCTGCCAGCATCAGCATGCAAAGAATCCGAAGATAGTTGTCCAACATTTTCACATGTTGCTGGTCCTGCACTATATATCTGCAGGATTTTCTGACATAACAATGAAATTATGCAATATGTGAACCATCATCGTACAGCTGATATTGTTCCAACCCATTTGTTCTCCTTTTAGATTTTCTTTATTGTTTCTTTTCTTGACTGCTATAACCAAACACAAGTTTTGCTTGAGCAATTCTTTTCCCTCATTGGTGTGTTGAAATTGCCATAAATACTTTTTATTAGTTGTGTGTATTATTTAGTTGGCCAATTGGGTGTCTTCAGAGTATAAATGGGAGGATAGGGTCACAATCAAGGGATTATCAGAATATGGAATGTAAGTGATTCGGAAAGTTGAGTTAATTGCAGGATTTAAGTGGGAGTTAAATTGGTGCTTAGAAGAAAAAATATTATAGATTCCAGAGAATGAACAGGGATTGGAATCAGCTGTGATATGTAGCATGGAAAAATACTGTCATTCTTTATTGAAGCGTGAGTTCCATTGACTGTGACCAGGCATGTATTTAGAAATACATACTAGATTTTCACAGATAATTAATGATCTTATGTGAATGGCTTTTTTGGAGATTTCAAATGATGTTTCTGAACATCTTTTTGTGGGAAGGGTGTAAAGGACGTGGTATGATATTTGCTGGAGTGTTAGCTAAGAAGGACAATTCGATCAGTTTTAGTTTATCCTTTTAAACTAAATTAACCCCTGATTGTAGGATTCAGTTTCTTGAATAATGTTTTTGCATTTCTATCTCTACTTTACTTTATATGGAAATTTATTCAATGTTTGTTCCATATGAAGAACTTTCTGATAATGATCCTAAATTAGCAATTTGTGTCGAAATGTATCTCCATGTTTCAGGGTCTGACTTGACTTTACTATGTCTGTAACTAAATTATATTTGCAAAAATCACTTGTTAGAGAGATTGAGAGTCATACAATGTAGAAACTGACAATTTGGCCCACCATATCTATGCTGACCAATAAACACTAAAGTACACTAATCCCATTTACTTCCTCTTGGTCAATAGCCTATCACATGCTTTCTTTCAAGACTGAACAACCTAGGTTTCTCCCTTCTCTACTGAAAATGAACTTTAAAACTTGTCCTTCTGTTTGTTAGGTGACCAGTGCTAGACAAAGTAACATGAGTGATAAAAGAACAATACTGCACAGGAAGAAACCCTTCAGCCCTCCAGGCCTGCGTCACAACATTTTGCCTATCCATACTAAAATTGTTTTCACTTCCAGGATCTGTATCCCTCTGTTTCTTTCCTGTGCATGTATTTGTCCAGGTGCTACTTGAATGCTGCTTTGCATCTGCTTCCACCGTCTCTCCTGGCAACACGTTCCAGGCACTCACTACCCTTTTTGTGCAAAACTTGCTTTGCACATTTATTTCAAACTTTTCCCCCTCACACCTTGATCTTGTGTTCCCTAGAAGTTGACCCCTCAACCCTAGGGAAAAAGCCTCATACTTTCCACTTCTATTCGCAATCTTTTAAACTTCTATTAGGTCTCCCCTCAACCTCCTGCATTTCAGTGAAAACGGTCTATTTCACCTTTTTTTTTATTTTTCATAGCTAAACTTCCACCCTATCAGGCAACATCATGGTAAACCTTATCTGTATCCTCTCCAATGCAGCCACATCCTTCTAGTAGTGTGGTGACCAGACTTGTACACAATATTCCACGTGTGGCCTAACTAAAGTTTAATAAAGCAGCAGCATAACTTGTCTATCTTTATACTCAATGTCCCTTCCAATGAAGGCAAGCATGCCATAGGCTTTTTTTTTGATCAATGATCTGATCAGATCATCAAGCAGTCTATTCACCAAATCCTCTGATTCATACACTTTTAGATATATTATTCAGCATTCAGTTGATCATCTTCTAAATTGCTGCACTGCTCTAGGCCTTTTAAGCTTTGAGTCTACATTCTCAGGCTCAATATTGTATGGTTGATCTGTGTGAGTGCAGATTATATTTTTTAATATGTTATGAATATATACTAATAACTTTTACACATGTATAATGTCCTGCTGACTGAGTTGGGAAAGAGTATCAGCAAGTGCATACTCTGCTGTGTCGACTCCATAGTTCATTTACTTGATGTTTTGGGGTTCCCTTATGAGGTGTGAATACTTCAGTGAGATTCAAAAGGATATATCATGATGCCAGTGAGTTAACACCTTTAGGAAAGGAGAATATTGTTCAGGAAAAGAAATTACAAAACAATTTTAATCGTCAAAGCTAAGTCAGCCACACAATATTTAGCTTTGGTTATCTTACATGTGGTGTTAATGGTTTGATCTCTTTTGAAGATTTCTGGCAGCTACTCTATTTGAACCTAGTGCAAAGACATCTTCACCAAAAGAACATTATCTAAAATTATAGTTATGTTAAGATATTCAGTGCCATTGCTATAATGATCGGGCTGTTCATTTCACTGCCCACTTCTTTCTGTTCAAAAAACTTGCAGCATGGAATATCCTACTTGACTGCAGACCAGCTGATATCTGTACCAGTTGATCATATAACACTGCCTTTGGGATCTTTTTATTTTTTGTTGTCAATTAAAAGGTTTAGATTTGATTTGATAACGTGCACACAGGCTGTGTGTCAGACTGCTTGGAGCACTGTCGGAATGTGTTTTGCCACAGTGTTGCTGTCCTAGAGCTATCATTATGCTGAAACATGTGAAAAAAAAAGTTTTACTGTTTTTTCCCAGTTACTGGACTAAGATCCACAATAATTGCTTTATATGAAATTTCTCCCCATGTTTAAGTGGTGAGAACTGCTGTATCAGTTAATGTTTGCTTCTGAATTTACAAGGCTACCAAGCTAATTCATAAAAATTACACTCATGACACTTTCTAATAAGGGTTCTTTCTAATTAAGGTTCTAACAAAGTTTAGCTCAATACTAAATGTGCATTCAGTCAAAAGTGCTATCCTTTTGAATGAGCTGTTAAATCAATTTTGGTTGTTTTGTTCGTGTAGCATTATTTATTTTTTTAATAAGTGATTTTTTTTTAAAAAAGTGTCTTGGAGTTCTTCCTGCAAACTGCTTCATCAAATGGAAAATACCAGACCATGGGACTGGGTGGCTTACTCTTCGGAGGGTCGGTGTGGACTTGTTGGGCCGAAGGGCCTGTTTTTACATTGTAGGGGAATCTAATCTAATCTGGTTGTCTCGATTCGGACGCAAGTACTGCCGGTGCTGGAAATCTGAAATAAAATCAGAAAATGCTACACTTTCTCATCAGGTCATGCAGCAGCTGTGGAGAGAAATCATCATCACAACTTTTGATGAAGTTTTGAAGTGTTAACTGTTTTTCTTTTCACTAGTTCCTGACTTCGAGCATCTCTAGCATTTTTTTATTTACATTTGGCCATGATTAGATACCATACAGTGGGAAAACAGGCCCTTTGGCCAAACTAGTCCACATCGACCCTCCAAAGAGTAACCCACCAAGACCCATTCCCCATGTTTACCCCTGACTAATGCACCTAACTCGATGGGCACTTTAGCATGACCAATGCACCTAACTGCACCTGTTTGGACTGTGGGAGGAAACTGGAGCACCCAGAGGAAACCCACGCAGACACTGAGAACGTGCAAACTTTACACACAGTCGCCGAAGGGTGGAATCGAACCAAGTCCCAGTGCAGTGAGGCAGCAGTGCTAACCACTGAGCCACCGTGTTTGTAGGATCTTGTTGTGTAAGAAGATTTTAGCATTAACTTAGAACTACAGTGATGTTTGTTTTTTTTCCATTTAATTTGTATGGCATGTATGCCATGGTACATTCATTAATAGAACATTGCAGTACATCAGCTGCGCAGTCCAGTACTACTACAGGGAGAAATGCTTGAATAGCTGCTGAGCATATTGTTTAAATATTATTTTAAGAGTGACTTTTTGAAGAGAAAAATATCTTTTGGCTGGTAGTGTAATAGAACGTGTCTGTGTGGGTTTCCTCATGGTGTTCTGGTTTCCTCCCATGGTCCAATGATGTGCAGGTCAGGTGAATTGGCCATGCTAAATTGTCCATAATGTTTGGTGCATTTGGTAGGGAAGTGGGGCTGGGTGGGTTGCTGTTCCGAGGGTCGGTGTGTACTTGTTGGGCTGAAGGACCTGTTTCCACACTATAGGGAATCTAATCAAATCTTCTGCTGAAGTTAAATATTTGAATGAAATGCATATGCAAGAAGTGTTTCTTGGTTTCACTTCTTAATTTATTGAACAGAGTTATTCCGTCTTTTCCAATTGCCATTTCTCTTAGCATTTATTCCCTTAATTCCTGTGTGTGTAAAATGGCTTTCTTGCACTGAAGTATTTGTTATTACTTCAATATACTGCATCAATGGTTGTTGACGCACAAGGGATTTCAAAGGTAACAGGGTATAATTTTTGAAACAATGTGTTTACAAATGGAAACAGACCAGAAATTCAGTTGCGCTAGAGTGTGTTTAAAATTTAATGACTTTTTGTTTTCTTTTAAATATTCATTCACATGAAGTTCATAGAATCATAGAATCCCTACAGTGTGGAAGCAGGCCATTCAGCCCATCGAATCCATACTGACCCTCTGAAGAGCATCCCACCCAGACCCACCTCTCAACCCTAGCCCTGTAATCCTGCATTTCCCATACCTAATCCACCTAACCTATACATCCCTGGCCACTGGGTGATGCAAAAACCTGCCTGTACACCAACCCCTCATCTTCATCCGGGACCCCAAACAATCCTTCCAAGTGAGACAGAGGTTCACCTGCCTCTCTTCTCTTCTAACCTCGTTTATTGTATCAAGTGCTCCCGATGTGGTCTTCTCTACACTGGGGAGACCAAACGTAAACTTAGGGAATGGCTTGCCAAGCACCTCAGCCCAGGGGCTGACCAAACCTCCCAGTCACCACCCATTTTAATTTCCCCTTCCCACTCCCTTTCCGACATTACCATCCTTGGCCTCCTCCATTGCCACAACAAATCAAACTGCAAATTGGAGGAACAATACCTCATCTTCTTCCTGAGCAACCAACAGCCCAGAGACTCAACGTTGAGTCCTCCAATTTCAAATAACCTCCCTTCCCATCCCCCAACTCCCTTCCCCAGCCCCTCTCCCTCCCTGTCACCAACCAGATTCATTCCTCCCATTGACTAACCAGGTCTTACTCTCTACCTCTGCCAGGTCTTCACCTATCCCCCATTCATCACCCTGCCCCCACCACTCCCTTTATCTGCAGCTCCCCCTACATCCACCCCCAGTCCTGAAGAAGGATTACTCCGGAAACACGACTGCTCCACCTCCTGATGGTGCCTGGCTTGCTTTGTTCTTCCAGCCTCTTGCCTGTCTACAAGGGGCAATTTAGCATGACCAATTTACCTAACCTGCACGTCTTTGGACTGTGGGAGGAAACCCATGCAGACATGAGGAGAATATGCAAATACCACACAGACAGTTAGCTGACGGTGGAATGGAACCCAGATCCCTACCGCTGTGAGGCAACAGTGCTAATCACTGAACCACCATGCCCCAATTAACCTGAGGCTGTGCTCACCCTTTCACTTGAATGTAAAACTTCATATCGTGCAAGGTCATGACCAGCTTTTATCCTTCAGTCAATACTACTAGATTTGGTTACTTATCCATCCCAATGCTGCTTTTGGGATCTTGCTGTGCCCAAATTTGCTGCGACATTACCCCACATGATAATTTTGATTACTAGTGTAAAGTACTTATTTGGCTGTGGAATATTCTGAGGTTGGTGGATAGTGTGACATAAAATCAAGCCAAAGTTTGTGAGAAGATTTGTAGCTCGGGTGCTTGTTGTTGTGGTTCTGTTCGCCGAGATGGGAATTTGTGTTGCAGATGTTTCGTTCCCTGTCTAGGTGACATCCTCAGTGCTTGGGAGCCTCCTGTGAAGCGCTTCTGTGCCAGGCGGAGGAAAGATCACAGAAGCGCTTCACAGGAGGCTCCCAAGCACTGAGGATGTCACCTAGACAGGGAACGAAACGTCTGCAACACAAATTCCCAGCTCGGCGAACAGAACCACAACATAAAATCAAGCCTTTTATTTGAAATATTTTTCTTGTTAAAGAAAACTTGATCACAGAGATTGTTCTGTAAGTCTGTTATGGGATGGCTGAGGGGCAGAAGTTGGGAAGGAAGTTGGAAATGGTCGTAGTTGCTCAACGCCGTGTATGTGACCAGTACTTTACATCTATTTCCTCTTCTGCAGGAAGTAATCCAGATATGAGATGCCTCATGGAGTTTTTCAAGGCTTGCTTGATAACCTCTTGTCGCATTGCTCCTAATGGCCACTACTATTTTAAAATCTGTAATGTTTGCAACGTCTGGTGTGCGATAATGTCGTTTTAAATTGATAATTATTCCTGAGGGGGTTCTGTACAAGATTAATTAATTACTTGTATTCTAGACTGCTCTCATTACTGCACATACAGTATTGCACTGCTACTTCCTGTGCTGTTATAGGTTGGCTCATAAGATTATAGAAAGACAAGTACAGCAGAGATAAATTAACTCCATGTTTCTGTTTCAGAATACAATGTGAAAAACTATGCCCCTATTAAATTCAAGCATTTTAAACTATAGTTTGTGATAGTTTATAGAACCAGGACATGTAACTGTGGGAAAAATCCCAAGTGGTTCTTTTGTATCTTGGTAGCACTATGGCATTTGTGCATATGGGTCATATGAAGATGCAGACAGTTTACGTTCACTGTCTGTGCCACAGTGCTATCCTGACAAATTCATAAAGCTTCATAAGTGAAATATAAACAAAATTATCACTTGTTCTGTATTACAATTATTATTTCATAAGAATTTTCCTTCTCTCCCTCCCCCCACTTTTATCCCTGGACTCTTCTTTCCATCAGCGTTGCCAGCTGTTTCTTGGCTCAATGTGTAAGCTGAGATGTAATGTTAGCAGGGGATTTAACTGTGGTGATGTAATTTCGGCAAGTTTTGGGGCTCCTAGTTGAAGCAGATGTGACTGGATAGGAATTAAAAGTAGGAATGTGATGGTTTAGCTCGAGCATGCTGCATTTCATTATGGAATAAAAGACTTCCATTTATCAACTTTAGTATATTGCAACAAAACATGTCCATCAAATGAAGTATTCTTTTGAATCTTTTTATTATAATATAGAAATCATGCAAGCCAATTTGAATACTGCTTGCTTCTACAACCTACAATAGGTGATGATGACCAGATAGCCTAGTAATGGTGTTGCTCTTACTGGCCAGAAGCTACCTGCTGCACTATGCAATAGTGTCATCAGATCTTTTACGGATGTAAGCTATCTTCAGGTTGAGGGTGCAGCCACTGAACAATGACTGATCATTGTATTATTCTATTGCCACCATCTGAGCACAGGAGAAAGTGAGGACTGCAGATGCTAGAGAGTCGGAGTCAAAAAACATGGTGCAGGAAAGGCACATGCTGCCTGACCTGTGCTTGTCCAGCACCACACCTTTTGACACTAACTGCGCACTGACTGAGCAATAAAGTTGGAGCACTCTGATCTAAATGGCATGCACTTGCAAAGTATTTACCAACATCATTCCCTGAGGGCAAAGAATTTGAAGATGCACAGGTTAAACTGGTAGTGTCTTTTCATTGGGTTGTTGGGGGCTAAACAGCATAAAAAGCAAAGATGTTGAAAACTATATTGTAAGGAGATCCAAATTGTTGTTTATGGTTGGAAAAAGTTTGCTTATTTTAGCCAGAAGGATATTAAATTCTATGAAGTACAATGAAATGTATATTTGATTTTGGTAAATTAATGTCTTTAAGCTTTATCTATCTTATTGCAAAAACAAAACAATTGTTTATATTTAGAATTGAATGGTAATGTGGCATTGGCTATCACATGAATGTTCAACTTGTAAACACTGATTGTAGCTGCAGACTGTAGTTGTTAAATTTAGGGAAATATTCCTTACCTGAGAGTCTCTAATATTTACAGTGAGAAATTAAATGTGTGTTACTTTTGCTGAATCCACTAAACTCTGAAGGCATATAGTAATTTCTGTTCCTAAACGTATTCCGTTTTAATTCTAGAAGAAAGAATTGGAAATGTGACAAGATTTTACACTGAATTAATTAAAATGCATAATCTTTTCTTTACATGCATTTAAAGATTTATGGTATAGTCATAATACCCAAGTTAAAGAGAGAAGAGATTCAAAGTTAATAAGGAACATGAAGTGTTTCTCTGCTATAAGTTTCAGCTTTAAGAAAGTGGAATTGAAGAAAATACAGTGATCAAATGTTGGGGTAGGACAAAGATGACTAATCTTAAAATATATTTATTGTTTAATTTTTAAAAAAATAATTGTTACAAGGTACAATATTTTGGAAAATGGGAGTGTTTCTGGCTGAAATGTTTTATCCCACATTCAAACAGATGTAATGTAAATTGTTTCGGAGATTTGAGCCAGTACTTTTGGATGGAGAAAGTCATTTGTCTCTGGGAGTAAAAGAATTCTTGGGATCTTTTGGCATGCTTTTTGAGAGTTAGCAGAAATCTGTTGGATAGTCATATTGAGCAGTCTCCTCTGAGGGACGTAGAGGGTGGAAAATTGAAACAGAATGTCATCACAGAATTAAGAGTCATCGAGATGTGCAGCACAAAAACAGAACCTCTCGTCGAACTTGTCCATGCCAGTTTGGTATCCTAAGCTAATCTAGCCCCAATCGAGATGCCTTTTAAATGTTGTAATTGTACCAGCCTCCACCACTTCCTCTGGCCACTCATTCCATACACCCACCATCCTCTGTGTGGAAAAAAAACTGCCCCTTAGGTCCCTTTTTAAATCTTTCTCCTCTCACCCTTAACCTATGTCTTCTCGTTCTGGATTCCCCTACCCCAGGGAAAATACCTTATCCATTTTCCCTATCAATGCCCTTTATGATTTTATAAAATTTATTTAAGTTCTAATAATTGACACTATGAAGTAATGTTTTGACAAGGCCATGCTTAAGTTAAGCACACAATCAAATGTTTATCTCCAAATTGGCATGCACCACAATACGGTTGCCCCTTCCATATGATTGCTATCTTCTGAAGTAAACTGCTTTAAATCTTTTTAAAGTGCATTTGTGGTATGCTGCTAGAAAGACCAGCATTTGTTGCCCATTCCTAACTGCCCTTGAGCATTGGTGGCGAACAATCATCCTTAACCAATATCATCTGTGTGTAGGTATACCAATGGTACTGTTAAAAGGATGCCAATCAAACCATCATTGTCGTGGAAGGTCTTACTAAGTCAGATCTCACCTTGAGCCTTGTAGATCAGAGGGTATTTGGAGTCAGAAACAAGTTGTCCACCATGGAATTTACCTGCACTTGTAGGTATTGTATTTACGTGGTTGGTCTTAAAGAATCCCAATAGTTAAAGTGTGTAGAAGAATGACAAACACCCAAAGATTAATTTGATTTTAACATTTGAAAACTGCATTAAAATCAAAACACCATACACAACATTCTGTTTGAAAAGAACTTGGTGCAGGAATTATTCATTTCAATGTGAGGCATGAGGCAGACTTATCCTTGACGATTCATATGATGGACTTGCTTGATCAGCTGACCACCAAGTTGTACCTGCCCATCCTTACATGACCTAAATCACCAAATAGATCTACATACATTCTGCAAACCATTTTAAGTTTTTTGTTGGTTCACCTGAGGTTGCCCTTCTGTGCTATGTTTCAGTTTTGTACATTTGCACATTTAGTTTGAAGTTTGCAGTCTCTTAATCTTGAGTCTCTTAGGCTTAATTTGATTGTTGTGGTTTTTCCATCCATGGCAAAATCTTGATGGGACAAAGAACAGCACAAAACCAGATCAATACTAATTTGCATTTCTATTATGTTTCTTGCATTTAGAACTTTGATCAACGATGAGATTGGGAAATGTAGTTTTGGAAATAGTATTGAAAGGGAAGGAGCTGGCAAGGCATAGTTAAGTATTGCGGTTTAGTGGCTACAAAAGCATCCACTAAAGGTAAGGTAGTGGTGAGCAGTTTGCTCTGCTCAGATGAGTGGATGGAATTTGATGAGGAGCTTGCAAAGCCATAGAAGAAACTTGAAAAGCTTTTAATGTAAATCAATCTCTGAATGAAAGGATAATTTTGGGGCTTAAAAAATGTGGTTAATTGTATAAAATGTCAGCATTCGTTTTGTCATTTCCTCCACTAAAACAGACTTGTTCTTAGGTTTGGAGAGGTTGTGGCGTAGTGATGATATCACCAGACCGGTAATCCAAAGTCCAGGCTAATGTTGTGGGGACATGGGCTCGAATCCCACCATGAGTGTTAGGTGAAATTTGAATTCAATCAAGAAAAAACTGGAATTAAAAATTCTAGTCGAGGATGACTGTGTACTCATTGTCGATTGTGTTAAATACCCTAATGGTTCACTAATGTTTTTTAGGTAAGAAATCTGCCATCCTTATCTGATCTTGCTCACATATGACTAGCCCAACAGCAAGGCAGTTGGTTCTTGACTATCCTCTGAAATTGCCTAACGAGCCACTTAGTTCACGGGTGTTAACAATAAATGGGATGGCTGAATTATTTAGGTGAGCTGAATGCAGTCTTCATTGATCTTTTGTGGCCTTGTAAAAGGACCGATATATCACATTTACTTTAACAAACATGGGTACCTGCAAGTTCAAACTTCAGTTACTGGTTGACAGTTGGAATTTGTTGTCAGTTGACCTAAGTCTGCTGTAGAAGCCATCCATTTGTAAGCTGAAGCTTGCTACCACTACATTCCAAAGATTGGTTTTACCATTGTAGTAGATGGGAGTCAGGATTATAAAGCTTCTACCCCATTAAAATTCCACCTTCACACTGGTTCTGAGTCATCTCAGCAGTTAATAAGGAGTTGCAGTTTCCAGGATTTTCCTAAGCTTTACAGACGAGGTTAGCAATAGAACATCAGAACTACATTCTGTAACTCAGACTTTACCTTGAGTAATATCATGGAGTTCTGCCAGTTTATTAATATTTTGTATAAAAGGCAGTGATATTCTGCATATGCCTTTATATCTGATCTACAGTTTTTAAAAAATGCCAAATGGCAGCATTAACAATGTAAATTCTTTGAGAAACATTATAATGGATGTAGGTTTGCCCACTGAGCTGAGGTTCATTTCCAAACTTTTTTTTACCTTACTAGGTAGCATCTTTGGTGGACCTGATGTGAAACAATGCTGAAAATTCCTGCTTTCTATTTATATGTTTGAGTGTCTTTGGATTGGTGATGTTATTTCCTGTGGTGAAGTCACTTCCTGTCCTTTTTCTCAGGGGGTGGTAGATGGGGTCTAACTTGATGTGTTTGTTGATAGAGTTGCGGTTGGAATGCCATACTTCTAGGAATTTTCGTGCATGTCTTTGTTTGGCTTGTCCTAGGATGGATGTATTGTCTCAGTCGAAGTGGTGTCCTTCCTCATCCGTATGTAAGAATACTAGTGAGAGAGGGTCATGTCTTTGTGGCTAGTTGGTGTTCATGTATCCTGGTGGCTAGTTTTCTGCCTGTTTATCCAATGTAGTGTTTGTTACACTTCTTGCATGGTATTTTATAAATACCGTTTTATAAATATAGTTTTTCCTCTTCTATCTTAGTGTCTTTGGTCTTCAGGAATTCTTGGGTGGAGTGGATGGATGCTGAAACTTGAACGGTCATTGATGCCCACTTGTCATATTGTTTGAGTTAGCATCATTCATCATTTCAACCCTACAATGAACCTGAGTATAAAATCCATTCTAGTGGTCCATTAATGAACCAATGAGTGATTCTATTCTTTTAACGATTAATCCGAAAGGAAGCACCTTGGACAGATACTGCTTTGCCTGTTGGGGTGTTGTAAATGATTACATAATGCTATTCCCAAATCAGTTCTGCATTCTTCCTCAACCAATTGTTCCAGAATCTGATAACTCATTTATTAATTTAGTGTGGGTGGGCTGTTCCTGTAAACTAGTTGCAAGCCACATTTGCCTACTGGAATACTTCTGATAGAACTTAACAGGAATAAGTCATTTGGCACTTCAACTCTGCTGTCTAAGTTCATGGTTGATTTGGTTAAGTCTTAACTTTTTTTTAGTCTGCCTCCTGTAACTTTTGCCTTCCTTGTCTATCAAAAATCCCTCTAACTCTGGCTGGAAGAAATTAAATGACCCATCCTCCATTACTTTCTGGAGAAGAGAATTCTAAAGACACTAAACCC
The DNA here is from genome assembly GCF_037043375.1 of Chiloscyllium plagiosum. Classification (NCBI taxonomy): domain Eukaryota; kingdom Metazoa; phylum Chordata; class Chondrichthyes; order Orectolobiformes; family Hemiscylliidae; genus Chiloscyllium; species Chiloscyllium plagiosum. Next base: position 21,142,941 of record NW_028270145.1, read on the forward strand.
TCAGGGTAAAATGTCTCCTTGCTTCTGACTTAAAGGCAACTCCTCTTATTTTTAAGTTGTGCCCCCGAGTTCGTCTTTATTACAAAAGGAAACATTCTCTCAGAATCTACCCTGTAAACTCCCCATAGAATCATATGTTTCATTAAGATCACTTCTTCTAATCTCCAATTGGCAAGGTGCCTTTCTTCATAAGATAAGACCTTCCTCCTAGGAATGAGTTGTGTGAAGCTTCTCTGAACGGTGTAATGCAATTTCCTTGCTTTCCAAGTAAGATTAATATTGTGCACAGTGTTCCAGATATGGTCTCATTATGGCCCTGTACTGCTGCAGTTAAGTTTATGCATTATTTCATTCTATACGCCTTGCAATAAATGTCAACAAAGTCAAAAAGTGTGGTGCTGGAAAAGCACAACTGGTCAGGCATCAGCCAAGGAACAGCCAAAAAGCATTAGTTCTTCATCAGAAATGTGGGGGGTGGGGCTGGGTGAAAGGAATGTGATAGGTAGATGAAGGTAGGGGTTGATGGTGATAGGTTGGAGCGGAGAGTAGCCCCTCTTGAACGGTCCTGCCTGTCCATCTTCCTTCCCACCCATCTGCTCCACCCTCCACCTTCATCTTCCAGCGCCACATTTTTTGACTCTGATTTCCAACATCTGTAGTACTCACTTTTTCTCCTAGTTGATTATAACCTTACTGCAAAGCCTCTTCCAAGGATGCTCACCTTGAAGTGTACAAGGATCTCAGTGAGTCTGTCTCTCTCACTGCAACCCCCAGGTTGTCTCCTCTGCTCTGAAGCTTTTCAGACAAGTTCTGAAGCAGACCCGCTACTACAGCCACATCTCCTTCCTCAGCGCCTGCCTACGCAACTGACTGCTCCCACGTGGACTCCAAACTACATTCAGACCATCACAATTTGAACCTGACCAGGACAGCCACTAGCTACAGGATAAAAACAATGACTGCAGATGCTGGAAACCAGATTCTGGATTAGTGGTGCTGGAAAAGCACAGCAGTTCAGGCAGCATCCAAGGAACAGGACCTGTTCCTCGGATGCTGCCTTACCTGCTGTGCTTTTCCAGAACCACTCTAATCCAGAAGCCACAAGCTACGGCAAATCCAAAGCCTACAGGAATGGTTCTCCCTCTGGATCCTCCACTCCATGCTTGCAGCCATGCGCCGCCACCTGCTTCCTCTGCAGTCAGCTCTGTCCAATTCAGAGCCACACTCTCCCAGATTTGCTAAGAACAGCACAGGTTCCTGAGAAGAATCCACACTCTCAATAATTGCTTGTTGTCCAGCTTTTCAGACATCAAGGAACAGCTTTCATGTGCTTACCTCCAAACTCAGGATTCCTCGTTCATTCCAGGACTTCCGCCACCATGGATGCTAACAAATGCACTGCTTCTGCCCCCTGACCCCCATGGTGTGCATCACTTCCTTTTGGTGACGTCACACACGATACCAAGACCACACCCACTCCAGAGACGATCTCCGCACCCACTACCAACTCCAGCTCTACATCAGGTCCTAGCTCCCACCCTGCCATGTTTTTACTATCCCCCTCGCAACCTTTCCCACACATCAGATGAATGATGACTCCTCAGGAAAAGCCATGCCTTCATCCCATCACACTACACTCCCAGATCAACGACTTAACATGCGTCGAGACATTGAATTTTTCTTCTGCCACTTTTGCCTCTGCCTCTGTGTTTGCATTTTCCATTAGAACTCCCACTCACCCTCCAAGGGCCCCTTCGCGCACCTCCAGCATACTCCATCCACTTAGACACCCCGTGCTAGTCTGTTACCTACCCTTGATCTCCAGCTCCAACTGCCATCGTGACATTGACACCTCAACCTGTCCACCCTTCTCTTGCACTCCAACCTCTCACCTGCAGCCTACCACTCGCTCTGCTCCAACCCAACCTCACCATCAAACCAGTGGACAAGGGGCGGTTGTGCAGTGGTAGTTTGGCACACCGACCTGTACACAGCTGAAGCTAAGCACCAACTCACGGACAGCTCCTACTGTCCCCTTGACCACAACCTCTCCTTCCATTACCAAACCATCTCCCAGGCCAGCCTCTACCTCTTCAACCTCAGGGGATCTCCCATCCACAGCCTCCAACCTCATAGTCTGGGAACCCTGCACCACCTGGTTCTAACTGTTACCCAGAATTCACTAACCTGACAGCCCTGTTCAACCCATCGTCTCCACCTGCTCTTTCTCCACCAAACTTATCTCCTCATACCATGACACTGGTCTGCCCCTCTTGGTCCAGGATCCCCGCATACATTTGGAACACCACCTACGCCTTCATCGTCATCATGGACATCCAGTCCCTGTACACGTCCATCTGCCATTACAGTGGCCTCTGAGCCCTTGAAGATGGAACCAGTACCCTTCCACCGACACACACTCATTTGACTGGCTGAACTGCTCCTCATCCTCAACAATTGTGCCTCCGAATCCTCCCTCTTCCTTCAGACCAAAGGGGTAGCCATGGGCACCCACATAGAGCCCAACTATGCCTGTCTCTTTGGATGCGTGGAACAGTCCATCTTCTACAGTTACACTGGCACCATTCCCCACCTTTTCCTCCACTACACTGATGACTGTATTGATGCCATCTCATGCTCCCACGAGGAGGTTGAACAGTTTATCAACTTCATGAACACCTTCCACCCTGACTTCCAATTCACCTGGACCATCTCGGACACCCATCCTCCCCACCCCCCGGATCTCTCCATCTCCATTCTGAGCGACCAACTCAACACTGACATCTACTGTAAACCCATTGACACCCCTAGCTACCTGGACTACACCTCGTCCCACCCTGCCTCCTGTAAAAACGCTATCCCTTACTCTGAATTCCTCCATCTCTGCCGTATCTGCTCCCAGGAGGACCAATTCCACTCTAGAATATACCAGATGGCATCCTACTTCAAGGACCGCCACTCCCCTCACATGGTTAACAATACCCTCCAGTGCAATTCCTCCATTTCCTGCATCTCCAACCTTGAACTCTCTTCCCGCCCCCCCCCCCCCCCCCCCCCCCTCCAATCTTGGTCTTCACCTTCCACCCACCAACCTCCCGGATGCAATGCATCATCCTCCACCATTTCCACCACCTATAGTTGGACCCCACTACCAGAGATATATTTCCCTCCCCTCCCCACTCCTTTCAGCATTCTACAGAGATCATTCCCTCCAGGACACACTCTCTCATTAAGTCTGCACCCTCCACTCCTGGCACCTTCCCATGCCACCACAAGAGGTGTAAAACATGCGTGCACACCTCCGTCCAAGGCCCCAAAGGATCCTTCCACTATCTGATCTGCTGTGTCCGTTGCTCTTGATGTGGTCTCCTCTACGTTGGGGAGACAGGATGCCAGCTTGTGAAACGTTTCCGAGAACATCTGAGATACACGCACCAAACAACCCCACAGCCCTGTGGCTGATCACTTCACTCCAATTTTTCCTACCGCTCTGCCAAGAACATGCAAGTCCTGGGCCTTCTCCAGCGCCAAACCCTCACCACCTGACACCTAGATGAAGAACGTCTCGTCTTCCGCCTTGAGACCCTCCAACCACATGGAATCAATGTCAATTTCACCACTTTCCACATTTCTTCTCCCCCCCCCCCCCCCCCCCAAGCTTATTAAAGATCCAACCCTCCAACTTGGTGCCGCCCTGTTGAACTGTCCTACCTGTCCATCTTCCTTCCCACCCATCCACTCCACCCTCCACTCCGATCTATCACCATCACCTCCCCCACCTTCATTTACCTATCGCATTCCTAGCTACCTACCCCACCCCTCCCATTTATCTCTCAACCTCCTTGCCCTTCCCACCTCCAGATGCTGTCTGACCGGCTGTACTTTTCCAGCACAACACTTTTTGACTCTGAATAAATGGCAGCAGTCTACTTGACTTTCTAATCACCTGCTGTACCTGTAGACGAACGTTTTCTGACCCTTATTAGGATACCCAGATCTACCTGTAGTTCATATTCAACCTCTCCCCATCTAAATCTGGTAACTTTCCAATTTTCCTGTCAAAAGTGGAATATAACATGGGATGTGAACTTGTCGATCTGTAAAATATTTACTTACTGACTCAACTTTTCTGTATCCCTCTTGCAGACTCTTTGCTTCATTTTCGCAACTTGCTTTCTCACCCATCTTGGTGCAGTTTGTAAATTTGGTTTGCCTATATTCATCCTAACCTCCAAATCATTAAAATGAGATGTAAATAGTTGAACCCTCAGCATAAACTCTTGTGATACTAGAGTAGTTACATTTTACCAACCATTTGCCCTTATTCTTTAGTCTTGTTAACTAACCAGTCTTATCTATGCTAATATATTATGCTTTACACTATGAGCCTTTGTGTGGTAACCTTTAATGTCCCACCTTCTCGAATGTCTTCTGGAAATCCAAGAACACCACATCTGTATGTTCTCCTCCATCCACTTTGCTTGTTATGTCTTGAGTTTGATAAACACTATTTCTCTCACTGCTTGATCATGTTTTACTGCTAATTATCTGGCTTCAGCTTCTTTAATGATCGACTCCAGCAATTTTCCCCTCACATACTAGGCTGATTGGCCTCTAATTACTTGATTTTTGCATCCCTTAATTTCTGAATAATGGCATTTCATTTGCTATTTTCCAATCTGCTGAGACATCAAGACTCTATGGAAATTTGAAAGATCATAATGTCTCTACCATGTCTTCAGCTACTTCTCGAAAGTTTTGACTACAATGACATCCTAAATCAATGCAAAAAAAAAAGATTCCCTTTCATTAGCTCAAGGATGACCTCAATAATGGAAGATGTGGAGAGTAAGAAATTTGCAAAAAAAAAATTCCAAACATAAATGCAACTTGAGAGAAGACTTTCACAGAAAGCTGATCTTGAACAGTAATCAATTGTTGAGGTTTCTTTGACCTTTTGAAATTTTCTTGCAACTTGAGTGTAATGGCGGGATCATTGATTCTTGTCTGAAGTGGATTGGTGAGTGCTGATCAGGTGCAGTTGACTTTAGTGGAACGTAATGTATTGTTCTTGTATGCCACATGGAAATGCTTCACTTCAGACTGTGAACTATCCTTTTCCGAAAGGATGACATGAAATCATCCAGTGAGTTGAATGTGACTTTCATTGAATTGATTTTTTTTTTGTTTGTCAAATAAAGGATAGATGGATTAGTTTTATTCACCCAAAGAGCACTGCGATCTTTCTTTGTATTCTGTTTTACATTAATCTTTGCTTCTGATTCCCCAAACCAGCAGGATAGAAAGTACTTAAAAAGTAAAGATCTAATGAGCACACTGGGAAAGATGAGGAGATAACAAATAAAATCTCTTCTAAACATGTAAAAATGTTATCCCTTAACCAAAAGTCTTTAAAGAAAAAAATTGTTTTGTCGGTGCAATAGGGATTTGACTTGCATGCAAAGTACTTAGTATCCATCTTCAGAACAGAGGCTGATTCTACCAATGTCAATAAACGAGGGAGGTATAGAGAAGGTGGATGGAATAATAGTAAAGGGGGGCACTTAAATGGTTGGCAGCAATCCAAGTAGAAAACCTACTGTTTTTGATGGGATGCATCTGAGAGCGCTGAGGAAAATAAGAGTGAAAATTGAAGATTCTAACTACAACTATCCAATCATCTTTGGATGTTGTTGTGCTGAAGGAGGACAGTGACAAAAGTTACAATCCTGTTCACATAAAGAGAATAGGATGAACTTATTAACATTTTTGACCATAAACTTGGGGGGATAAAGTGCCACTTGGGAAAGCCATGGGTTTATAAATGACAGTAATGCATATTTGTTAAGCACATAATATCTGACAAACTTGACAGAGGTCTTTGACGTAGCCAAGAGGGTTGATGAGAGTTGTGTGATTGATTTTCACGTGGATTTTCAAAAGGTGCTTGAAGTACAGTAAACCTTACGGAAAAATGAAACCTGTGAGATTAGGGGGACAGTGAGAAAATTGATTAAAAATCAGAAATGTGAGAGTTGCAGCATATTGTTCGAATGAAGGGAAGGATGTTAGTGTGTCTCAGGAGGTAATATCATGGGCCACTGTTTTGTATGTATATTTATGGCCAAATCCAGGGGTCACATTTCAAGGGTGTGAGGATGTTGACCATTTAGGATGCAGATCAGGAGAAATTTCTTAATTGAGTGCAGAGCCAGGGAATACTGTCATAGAAAGCAGTTGAAGCCAAAACATTGAATGTTAGATATAGCTCTGAGGGTTAAAGAGGTCAAAGGGTATGTGGGAATAAAGTATGGAGTTGGATGATCGGTCATTATCTCGTTGAATGGTGGAGCAGGTTCAAAAGGCTGAATGACCACCTGTTGTTTTCTGTTCCTGTGTTTGGCATGAACTTGGTTACACAGGACAACGTTTCAATGTTTGCAGATGTCTCGAAACCCTAAAAATATAATGAACACCTGAGGAGGATAATATAGCAGACTGAGTGCTGAGGCAAATGACAGATGCAATTTGCTGCATGGAAATATGTAGCATTTTGGCAGAGCATAAAGGTGAAGAGGTTGTGTAAATGTTTTATGAATTGCTTCAGCAACTCCACAACCATCTTCCCAAGTGTGCCAGGAGTATGGCTCCAACCAGAGAGTTTGTCCCCAATATCCACTGAATCAAGTTTTGCTTGTGCTCCTTGATGCCACACACGTTACTTTGACTGGAAGAAGAAGTAAGCATGTTATCTACAATGATGAGTGATTTGCAGAGCTCTGAGATACATAGGGATCTGGATGTTCTGATTCATCAAAATTCAGTATGTGGGTGCAACAAGTAATTGAAAAAGCTAATGGAATGTGATCATTTATTGCAAAGGGAATTGAACACAATTGTACTTGCTGTCGATGCAATCAGAATTGGAGTGTGGTGTATAGTACTGGTGCCCTTATTTAAGGAAGGATCTTTGTGCATTGGAAATGGTTAGAGAAGCTTTACTCAACTAATAACTGAAGGATTGGTTGTCTTACTGGGAAAGGTTTCTCAGGCTAGGCTTGTTTTTGCTGGAGTAAAAGAGTACGGCATACTTTGATTGAAATACATACAATCCTGAGCGGGCTTGAAAGGGTTTGTGTGGAAAGGATATTTACCAGCGTTCACTGTTTCAAAATGAGGGGTGTCGATAGGGTAGACATGAATAAACCTTCCCCTCCATGGAGGGATCAGTGACAGAGGGGCATAGATTTAAGGTAAGGAGCAGAAGGTTTACAGAAGATGTGGGGAAATCTTTTAGACCTGGAACTCACTGCCTGTATTGTTGTTCGAGACAGAAACCATCATAACATTTAAGAAGCGTTTGACTGGACACTTGTGATGCCAAGATATACAAGACAATGGGCCAACACCTGGAAAATGGGATTAGAAGTTGGGTGCTTGTTTTTAACCAGAGAGGATGCAGTTGGCCAAAGGGTCTTTTTCTATGTAGTTGATCTCTGTATGTGGGACATCCAAAAGCCCTTTGTCGTCAGTGCATTTAACATGCAATCTCTGTTGTAACGCAGGAAAAATTTGAGCACTGCAAAGTCCCTTAAATGCATTATAAAAATGCCCAGATAACTTGTTTTAGTGAGTTTAGTTGAGGGATACATATTTATGAGAACCAAGGGACAAGTTCCCAGTTCCTTTTCGAAATAGTTCTTTTGAATCTCGTTTGTACATCTGGAAAAAAAAACTGTTTAATGTCTCTTCCAAAAGTTGGCACCTCTTGCAGTAGTAACTCTCAAATAGCCAATGTTCCAGGAGAGAGAGCAAAGAAAGTGCTTCAAATACACTCTGTTGCATTTCAAGTAGAGCTTTATTGACCTTAATGACTGGAAGGAGTTTGCTTTCAACATTCAGAATGGTAACAACATTTTCGTCAAACTGCATTACACTTTGAGTCCCATTACTTGCAGTCAAGAGTCACAGCAGAAAAGGAAGCAAATTCTGCAGTCTGGATACCTGTACATCATGGGATGTTCTGTCCCATATTCCCAAAGATATGCAGGTTGAGAATCAGCCTGTCAAGTCACATGTAGTCCAGGATTGATTTTGAACTTCACATTTACTGGCAAAGTAACTCGTAAAATGTAACTGTCTGTAAATTGTTTTTAATCTTTCTCTTATTTTGTTGTCCAGTTGTTAAATTTTAATATTTAGCCTGTCTTTCCCTGAAATTGAATAAACATTAAAATCTTTGCCAGAGTGTAGACACAGTGATTCTCAATGAAACTGCCAGCTGTGTTCACTAAATAGATGCAGCTTTTTAAACAAACACTTCCAGTATAACATTCCTGGTGTTGAAATATAAAGATCTTCAATATATTTCTGCTTGATTACAGCTGTTTGCTTTTGCCTGGTCGTAAAATTAGGAACCAAGGATAAAAATTAGGAACCAAAGATGGTTAAGCTGCATATAGTTTACATGGTTTTTTCAATAAATGAGAAATATGAAATGGTCTTGGAAATAAGGATACTATTTATATTTTTCAAGAAAATAAGCAAACCTAGATCACTACCATCTTATTTATATGGTTATCATATCTGTAATTATAAAAATAATGGAATGTTTTATAGGGAGCAAATATGAAGAATGCTGATAAGAAACTACTAATTGAGAACCAAAGAAGCTGTTTTAGATTTAGAAAAAAGGATTGAGAAGGAGAATAGCTCAACCTAACAAAACGGATGTTGAAGCCTCACAGTATGCGGTAGTGGCCTCAGGCTTGAGAAGGCTTTCAACAAAGTTCTGTATGGATAATTGTTAGACAAACTTAAGTCAGTGACTATCCCAGGTGAAGCTCAAGAGCTGAGTTAGGCTAGTTGAGAGAGAATAAGCTAGAGTATTGTTTGTCAAGGAGTCAGTTCAAGCTATACATGAGAGATATACTAACTAATGGACAACCAGAAATTAGGACAGGCACATTTCTATTTATAAAGGTACATTGACATAAAAATTGGTCAAATTCACAGATTTTATTAAAAGGTAAAGATTGAATAAAGAAAATGCAAGGATTAACATAAAAGAAATGGTGATGCATGTAGTAATATTGAAGATGTAAGGGAGGGATGAGCAGCAATTGGCTCATTACTGATTATTTCAGTCACAAGAGGCGAACAATCAAAAAGCTAATCTATTACTGAGTGAAAGAATCCAAAGAACTCTGCATGCTGGAAATCAGAAATTAAAATAGAAACTTCTGGAAAAACTCAGTAGGTCTGACAGTATCTGTGGAGAGAAAGCAGAGTTAACGCTTTCTGCCTAGTGATCTCCTTCAGAACTGCTTGTAGCTGGGAAAAGGTTGATATATATGCTGAAGATGGGGTGGGCGGGGGGGAAAGGAGTAAACAATAGATGGAGTTGGAGCTGAGAGAGAATGATCAACAGTTGGGTAGACCAAGGAATGGATAAAGTCAGCCTGGGAGAATCAACACCTTCTAATGGGGACATTTAATGGCTGATAATGGGTTGTTTGTGGTAATAGTCCATGTGCCAACATGGCTTTGTGTGTGGGATTTGGAGTAAGTTTATGGGAAGGTGCTGAAGCCCTAAAATTATTGAACTTGATATTGAGTCCTGAAGGCTGCAGGGCCTCCAAGAGGAAAATTAGACATTGTTCTTCCAGCTTGTGCTGAGCGTTGCTGGAGTATTTCAGCAAACCTGAGACGCAGATGTTCGCCACACACCATGTTATGTTGAAGTGATAGGTAACAGGAAGCTCCGATTCATTTTTATGGACAGAATTTAGGTGTTTTGCAAAGTGGCTGCTTAGTCTACGTTTCGTACCCCTCGTGTACAGCCAATCACATTGTAGCAGCGAATACAGTAGAGTAGATTCAGTCAAATGCAGATCAATCACTGCTTCACCTGGAAGGTGCACCTGGAGTCTTAGGAGGGATGAAATAAACTGATAGGTGTTATGCCTACTGCAATTGTATGGCAAGGTATGGTGGGGCTGTGAAGTTGTGTTGGGAGTGGAGTGAACCTGGGTGTCCGAGAGCAAACAGTCCCTATGGAATGCTGGTGGCTTCTGGCTGGAGGTGGCAGAAATGGCAGCTTATGATCCTTTAATTGGTGATACTGGTGGGATAGTAAATGAGGGCCTGGGAAACTCTGCCACTATTGTGGGAGGAAAAAGAATGGGTGAAGTGTAGGAGAGGGGTTGGACATAGTTGAAGGCTGTGGCAACCCTGGTGGTGGGGATTCCTTGGCTGAGGAAGAAGATGGATATTTTGCAGGGCCCCTTGTGAAAGCTGACAGATGCAACGGAGACTGGGAAGCTGGGAGAATGGAATAGAATCTTTACAGAAGGCAGGTTGTGAGGATGTATAGTCAAGACAACTGTGGGAGTTATTAGGTTTATAATAGGTGGCCAGTCTATCCCAGAAATGACAACAGATGTTGAGGAACGAAAGGGAGGAGTCAGGTGGACTACCACCGGATGCATATTCCCCAACCATTCCTTGTTAGCATTCTGCTGGGACCATTTCCTCCTGGACACTTCTCCACTCCAAATACCACCTCACACCCACACGGCATCTTCCCATGCAATTGCAGAAGGTATGACCATGCTCATTTACTTCATCCCTCCACACTATCCAAGGCTGCAAGTGCACCTTCCAGGTGCAGCAGCAATTTACCAGCACTCACTCAATCTAGGAGAAAGTGAGGACTGCAGATGCTGGAGATCAGAGTCGAAAGAGTGTGGCACTGGAAAAGCACAGATGGTGAGACAGCATCCGAGGAGCAGGAGAGTCGACATTTCGAGCATAAGCTTTTCATCAAGAATCATTCTATGCTAATCTGGAATTGACTGGTCTACTCCTCAGATGCTACCTGACTGGCTGTGCTTTTCCAGCGCCACACTTTTTGACTCTTCACTCAATCTAGTCCATTTGTATTTGCTGCTTACAATGTGATTGGCTCTACGCTGGCGATACGAAATGCAGACTGGCCGACTGCTTTGCAGAACACCTATGTTCTGTCCACAAAAATGGCCCCGAGCTTCCTACTGTCTGTCACTTCAACATACCACCCTGTTCTGTGGCCAACTTCACTGCAATGCTCCAGTAAAGCTCAGTGCAAGCTGGAAGAATAGCATCTCATTTTCCATTTGGGAACCCTGCAGCCTTCAAGTGTCCATATTGTGTTCAATAATTTTAGGACCTTAGGACCTGAGCACCTTCCCCAACCCTTACCCCAACCTCCACACATCAGACCTCGTCATCACATGGGCTGCTACCACAACTATCCATTGTCGCCACTAATGGTCCCCATTCACAGCTATTAATTCTCCCAGGCTGATCTTTACCCATTCCTCTGTCTGCCTAAATGTTGTTGTCTCTCTCCATCTCCACCTATTGTCTACTCCTTTCTCTTACCACATCTTGAGCATATTACCAACCTTTTCTTAGCTCCAATCAGTTCTGAAGAAGAGTTACTGGAACCGAAATGACTTCTCTGCTTTCTCTCTGCAGAAACTTCCAGACTTGCTGAGTTTATCTAGCATTTTCTGTTTTTATTTCATACCTTTAGCATTTGCCGTTCTTTGTTTAACGTTAGGCTAGAGAATGACATTGCATTTCTGAATGACTCTCCACAGTTTGGTTACCAGTCTGCTGCTTGAATGCTGTATTTATTTCTGGTCACTGAAGCTTTAGTGAGATTCAAATCCTTGGAAGGGGTGTGGAGGAAGGCCATGTGTTTGGTCTCTTGATTCTTCAGTCTTGAGTCAAGGCCAGTGAAAGGAGGAAAGTGATAAAATGGGTAGATAAGGTACAAAATGAAATAGAAAGCATTGATTCTGAGCACTGTTTCAAGTTAATCCATGCCTGCAGGGCAAGGGGTGATGGATATGAACTGGGCAAAATCAAGTTCAGGACTCCCATCAGGAAATACTTTACATAAAGACTAATTACATACAATACCTTCATGTAAGATAGTGAAGGCAAAAGCTATTCATCTGTTCACAAGGCCAGTTATTGCTGCGATGGTTTGATTCTAAGTGTTTGTTACTGCGATGGGGATGTGAGTTTCCTAATCCTCACTTTCTCCTAATCTGTACATAATAAGACCATTCAAAAGCATGAGCTATCTTTGATTATTGAAAAAAAACTTGGTGAACGCTGCCAGATGCAAATGGAGATGAGTTTTGAGCATTTTGCAGTAACAATCACAAATAAATCTTAGAAATTTTGCCATGAACAAATCTTTTGATGGTGTTGCACACAAGTTACTTGCCATGGTGATGGTAAATTTCATCTGTTATTAGTGTAGTTTATTATTGTTGATATTTGATTTTAAAAATATGTAGAATATATCCTCAGCCAGTCCCAGATGGGCATTTTGATGAACACTTGACCACTTGAGATACTGGACATGTACTGATTGATATCTGTGGAGCTTGAATAAAGACTTTGCAAAAGGAGAGAAAAAAAACTGCTTGTGAAAGTTCTTTGATTGTCTTCTTTGGAAGGCCAACCCTTTCTGACAGTTTACCCCCACCAAGCTGTTTTGCTAAAACTGACACGTAAAGCACTTTCCCTCAAAAAGACAATAAAGACCATACCCAAATGATACCGTGGGCGGCACGGTGGCACAGTGGTTAGCACTGCTGCCTCACAGCGCCAGAGACCCGGGTTCAATTCCCGCCTCAGGCGACTGACTGTGTGGAGTTTGCACGTTCTCCCCGTGTCTGCGTGGGTTTCCTCCGGGTGCTCCGGTTTCCTCCCACAGTCCAAAGATGTGCGGGTCAGCGGAATTGGCCATGCTAAATTGCCCGTAGTGTTAGGTAAAGGGTAAATGTAGGGGTATGGGTGGGTTGCGCTTCGGCGGGGCGGTGTGGACTTGTTGGGCCGAAGGGCCTGTTTCCACACTGTAAGTAATCTAATCTAATCTAATCTAATATTCAGTCCTGAAAAAACTGACTAGGATGAAAATGCCAGAATAAGTCTTGTGCAGTATATCTTTAAAGACTTAATGGTAGATACAAATTGTAGCAGTCAATATTAGATAATTTTGGTAATTTGTTGTAACATGGCAACTGCTTAAAGTTGATTCTAATTACTTTTGTAAAACTTCGGGTAGCATGGAACCTCCTTTCTAACATATCTGGGGGGGGGGGGGGAATAACACCTGATGTAATCACCTGAGGCTGGTTAATTGGAACTGAATGGTGCAGTAATGTGAAATCTCTATTGCCCCTTCCAAATTCTCTCAAATCTTTTTGTTAATGGACATTTGAGTTTCTGCCAACTCATTAAGGTGCTCTAGTGTGAAATAAATCTATGCATCGCACGTGGGTGTAGATGTTACCCTACATCATCCTATACACTCTGCACGCCTCCCAGCCTTCTGCCTAACCCTTGATTTAGAAATTTTCAAAGCAACATCATTGCTGAACTGGCAGTTGAGTTAGATGTCTGGGTCCAAATGTTGGTTGAAACAGATGATCATGAATTAGAACAAAAGGCTTGTTGTGTGCTGGCTTGGCTGGTTATAACATAAGCACTGATTTATGCTTCACAGCTGACTTCTGGCCAGGCAACTGGCAGTTGTCTGTAAGTTGAGCATACTTGTGTTTCAGACTATAGAGCGAGCAGGATTTGTGCCTTGTGCTGAGTAATGTCTCACGGCTTTGCTGCTTCTCCTTTATTGCTCAGTTTAAGAGTCTTATGAAAGATTTGCAATTTGCTTCATTGGAAAGATATGAAGAAATGAAATTTGTTTTCTGCCATCTCAATTTAAAAATAGTTTACACAGTCTCTTTCAATTCTTCAGGATATCTTAAAAATACATCACAGCAAATAAGTCACTTCTGAAATATTCACTGTTTCATAGGGAAAATTCATTCATTAATTTGTGTGAGCAAAGTCTCTCTAACAGTACTGGGACTGATTATCTGACCACTAAAACAGATGAATTGATAAGGGATTAATATGGGTCCAGGCACTGGGTAAGTTTCCCTGGTCTTTGAAAAATGCCACAACATCTTTTACTTACTTTTGAGCAGATGGAGCCTCCATTTAAATCTTACGTAAAAGATATTTTTATCAGCAAAGACAGCATTGAGTCAGGTTCAATTCCAGCCTTTGGTGATTGTCTGTGTGGAGATTGCATGTTCACCCCATTTCTGTGTGGATTTCCATGGATGTCCTGGTTTTCCCCCCACAGTCCCAAGGTGTGCACACCAGGTGAATTGGCCATGCTAAATTGCCAGAGTGTGAGGTGCATTAGTCAGAGGAAAATGGGTCTGGGTGGGTTACTCTTCGGAGAGTCGGTGTGCACTTGTTGGGCCAAAGGGCCTGTTGCCACACTGTAGGGAATCTAATCTAATTTATTACCCTGTTCATGCTTTCAGCCAATATCGTTTGATCCTTTTAGCCTTAACAACTATATCCAACACCACCTTGAAAGCATTCTATGTTTTACCCTCAATTGCTTTATTTGGCTGAGAGTTCCACAGGCTCACCACTCTTTGGGTCAAGAAATTTCAGGAATATCCTTCCTGCATCTACCCTGTCTGGTCCTGTTAAAATTTTATAGGTTTCTATGAGTACACCTGAATTCTTCTAATCTCACCTGAATTTAATCCTAATTGATCCAGTCTGTCTTTACATCTGTCCTGTCATCCCAGAAATCTAATTTTATTGCGCCCCCTTTATAGCCTGGGAATCATTACTGAGGTGAGGAGACCAATGCTACACACAATACTCCAAGTGTAATGTCACCAAAGCCTTGTACAATTGCAATAAGACATCCCTAATCCTGTACTGGAATCCCCTCGCTATGAAGGCCAACAAACCATTTGCCTTTATTGTCTGTGTTACCTCCCTGCTTGCCTTCAGCAACTGGTGTATGTGAACACAGGTCTCATTGCATCTCCCCCTATCCCAATCTATCACTATTCAGTTAATTTGCCTTCCTGCTCTTGTTCCCAGAGTGGAAAATTTCACATTAATTCACATTATCCTTCATCTGCTATGCTTTTGCCCACTCACTCAACTTGTTCAAATCACAGTGAAGCATCTCTGCATCTTCCGCACAGTTCAACCTGCCACCCAGCTTTATGTTGTCTGCAAATTTAGAGATATTGCATTTTGATTGTTTATCTAAATCATTAATACGTATTGTGAATAGCTCAAGTCCATGCACTGATCCCTGCAATACCACTGGCTGACACTTATAAAATTACCCTCTTTGTTTCCTGTCTGTCAGCCATTTTATATCCATGTCAGTACACTACCACAATTCTATGTGGTTTAATTTTACGTGCTAATCTCCTATTTGGGACCTTATTGAAAGATTCCTAAAGTTCATCTACTGGCTCCCCTTGTCAACTCTACTAGTTACGTTCTCAAATATACCAGTAGATTTGGCTATCATAACTTCCCTTTCATAATTCCATGCTGACTCTGTCCAATCCTGTCATTGTTTCCAAGTGCTCTCCTGTTAAATCCTTTATAATGGACTCCAGCATTTCCCTACTACCGATATCCGGCTCTCTGGTTTATCTTCTTGTTTTCTCTTTACTTCCTTTTTAATAACAGAGATACATTAGCTACCCCTCAAGCCCATAGGAACTGTACCAGAGTTTATAGAATCCTGAAAGATGGCCACCAATGCATCCATTATTTTTCCAGGGCTACTTCCATAAGTACTCTGATTATCAGGGATTTAACTGCTTAACTCCATCAATTTCCCCAACATCACTTCCCTGCTCACACTGATTTCCTTAAGTTCCTCCCTCTTATTCAACCCTGTGTTCCCCAACATTTTTGAGACTTCAGTTATGAAGACAGAACCAAAATGTGTATAAGTTACCTGCCATCTGTTTGTTCTCAATTATAATCTCCCCTGTTTCTGACTATAAGGGATCTACATTGGTCTTCACTAATCTTTTTACCTTCACATACCAATAGAAGCTTTTACAATCAGATTGTCTGTTCCTGCAAGCTTATTCTCTTACTCTATTTTCCCTCTTTTAATTAATCTTTTTGTCCTCCTTTGCTGATATCTGAACTTCTCTCAGTCATCAGGTCTGTTTTTTTTTTGGCCAATTTGTCAGGCAAGGATCCATTTTAACATGCCTCCTACCATCCTAGCAGCAATCCAATCACTCATTTCATGTTATAGATTGTTGTAGGGCCAGTTTGTCTATATGTCACCAAGCCATGCCATCTTTTGTCACTCTGTGACTCGGACAGCTTATTGAGTGTGATTTTGTTAAATTTTACTTTGGATATCTGCACGTTTGGCATTGAAATATTCTCACTAGCACACATTTTCTCACGCACACTTGGTATTTTCACTTTGACAAAAAAAGCTGTAATATGCTTTAAATCAAATTTTTTTGAAAGGATGAACAATCAGAACAACTGAACAAATGTGATCCTTTAATTCTAATCTCAAACGTGGGTTTCTCCTTCATTATAACTGAAGATAAAATGAGTCTAGTAGTAAAAGATTTGACCTTTCTGCCTGTTATTTTCAAAACCTCCCAATTAAATCTCTCATTTTAATGTGACTTTTAAAATTTAAGCACAGATTCCTTATCTTTCCATCACGCCCATGTTCAATGAAGTATTTCCTTTATTTAATTGCTCCTTTCTTTTGGCATTGGGCCAAAAACTGGACTAGCTAAGGTGAGCCTGAACTAGCTAAGATTTATATTCATGCTTGTAGTTGAAAAAGTATTTTTGAAATCTGGTTATTGATGTGTCGGCAAATGCGGCAACCGGTTTGTTTCCAGGTTTAATTCTCACACGTGTTCTGGTTGGTCATGGAAGCCTGGCTCCTTTCCATGCTCTGTGCCTATGGAGTTGTGCTCCTTAAAGCTATATAACCAATTATTTTTCTCTCTAATGGAAAGGGATGTTACAGTTGAGAACCATGGCAATTAACAACTATTTTATGTACTGCAACATCACACAAAATTAATATCTAATAAGATTGTTCTTTTGATTCCAAGTGACCAAAATGCGAGTTTTATAATTTGGACATCAAACATGGGTTGCTTTTGTGGTGTTTTATGTGCAGATATTGATTAGGTCTTTGGGAGACCTGATTTTTCTCACTGGAGATTTACCTCCTCAGGCAGACAGTGTCTGTTTCACAGCTCATCAAATAACAGCACCTTTAATAAAGCAGTTCTTCGTCACTCCAGCATTGAAGTATACCCCAGGTGTTATGCATGCTCAAGCCTTGGAATAAAGTTTAAATATATGAGCTATTACTCCAAAGACACGAGTGCAACCATTTAACAATGGAAATGTCTGAAATTCTTATGTGGACTCTTGGTGTGGTAAGTATGACAGCAAAGCTATAATTCTTGTGGCCTTTTTGAGATGGGTTCCATAAGAATCCCAGTGTAGGCTTCTTGAAGATTTTAAACAAAAACTTTCCATTAAGTAAGGTTTGAAGTTAGTTGATGTGATGACACTACTATTTTTGGGTAATGGTCTATCTCTAGAAGGTGAACGAGGTGGGCTGTGTTGAGCCAGTCAATCTGTCAGCTGAGATGGCAGTATCAATACCTCATGGAATTTGGATGCTTGAGCTGAAGTAGGAAGAATCCGCCACAATTTTAGCTCATAAAAGCAATAAATCAAATGGATGGACAGTATATGGTAGTGAATCTCTGATGAGGACAATTGCAGTGGTTGCAGTGTGTCTCCTGTTGACTTGCTTTATCAATATCTCTTGATACTACTGCATGCTGACCCTGATTAGGCTACGATCAAATGTGAAGATATCAGCCAACTCGGAACTATATTTGCACTCAGCATTTGCAAGCAACTAGGAGAGTTTGCCTGTATTTTTTGTTTTTGATAATTTTCTCATTATTCCAATATACTGACTTGGTACCTCATTCTTTGTGAGTTATTTATTACCTATTCTTTCTGTCTTTCTTTCCTTTTGATTTGCTGATAATTTATTTGTTATTTGGGGTCTTTTGGAGTGGAAAACTGTCCCGCTGCTTCTGGCTTTTAAAGCTGTGTTTGTGCAAGGTTCAATAGTGAACTCTCAATTTTCGAAAGGGCCAATAAGATTGTCCTTTTGATTCCAAGTGACCGAAATGTGAGTTTTATAATTTGGACATCAGAGGTGGGTTGGTCACTGCTACACTTTATAGATCAATAACACTTTTTACTGTTTGTGTTTTGAAATCCTTGTCAATCCACTCACGGTCAGAGGTGATTGCTGTTTAACATCTACTAAAGAAGGGTCTTTTTCAGCATAACTGCAGTGAAGTGCTCCCTTGAGAAAAGTAGGTGTTGAAACTTGGCTTCAGTGTTTCACCAGCTGAGCCAGAGGACCAAGTATTCATAAAGTCCAGATCAAAAGGAACTCCCAACGTGATTCAGCATCTGTCTTTACACAACACTTGTAAAGTCAAACTGCACTGGGTGAGTTTTATTCAAGATTGGTGGTGTCACATTTTTTAAAAATCTTGAAAGGTTTTGATTATCTTAGTTGCAGTATTGCCAAGGATTAAGCTTTTCAATACCAGCAAAAAGCTCATAATTGAAAACGGCTATAGTCTGTTCTAGAGAATACCTGTATGACAAATGCTTTTGAGTTCATTGACTATTCCAAGTCTTTCCATCAACATGCATTGTATTCAGTTCTGTGAACTGAATATTTTTGTTGGATGAGTTGCATTTAAGGTCAGACTCCTCTTGTTTTGTGCTTGCAGCCAGTACTATACACCTGTTCCATCATTTCAGCACTCTCAATTAATGTCCAGTTAAAAGCACTTGTGATGCATCACTTCTGTCTGTTGCATTACAAATGTAATACAGGGCTGGGGATTTTGCAGTGGGGGGGTGGGGGAGAAGGTGTGTGATTACAGCTGCTCAGACTTGCTGCTTCCGTGAAGCGCCTTGTCACTGTTAGAGTGAGAGAGTGTGCACTCAGTTGTAACTAGTAGGCTCAGTATTCAGCCCAGATACTGCGGAGTTAATGGACTTGTGAACAAATAGTGATATCTCAATACTGCAGAGATATTTTGAGTCAAAAGCAAGTTTTCTCCATCCTGCGAAACTTTGTGAATGTAAACTGGAAGGGTGGATCTCAGAATAAGAGCCTCAGATGTAATCTGAAGCTTTGACCAAATCTGTTCACTAATTTCCTGTCTTAGATTCTTTGTCTGGGAGCAATATGAAATGGGTTTACAAGGACAGAGGAAAGAGGCAGTCTCTTCATTTAATGAATACTCTGTTGCAGGCTGATTTTTTTTTTGCCTTATGAAAGTCTGACATAAATAATTAACAATATAGTTTAAAGAGTTGACCTGGAGTGTGTTGCAAAGCTGCAGGCGAGTGTGGATGATGTCATTGATGGTAAGATTGAAGCCTCGGTCAGTATGTGTAAATCAAAAGCTCAAGAAGTTCTGCTGCAGCCTGTAACTCAATCCAGGCCAACTGCTTTATCATCTGTACAGAACCTCAAATTACTCTTTTTTTTTTAAAAAAAATAAATCTCCAAGCTGTAGAATTTTGTGAAGTACAAAAATTTGACTTGGTAATTGAGAAGAGAGAGCAAGAGAATGTTGATAATTGTGTGGCAAAATCTCAAAGGAAAGGAATAGTATTTAAAATGGGCTTCCTGAGACTGTCACAGAACAACTTAGGATCTTCCCTATGTGAACAATTTCAGTTATATTGCTATCAAGGTTCTTCTGTTTTTATTTTAATTTTTTTGGCAGGTACCTTCAAAGTCAGCAGTACCCAAGTAGCCACAGAGTCTGACCATTTCTCCAATGTAGTTTTCAGATCTTAACCTTCAGAGAATACTGGGTCATTAGAAGTATTAGAAATCTTGACTTTTAAATTGGTGACTGGGAATCAGCAGTGGGAATTTTGAGTGTCTCAGTGAATGGATTTCTAGCCTTGTCAGAGCTAGCTCATTGCATTGCTCTGAGTTTCAAGTATTGTATCTTTTGTGTATTAAGTCCTTGTAATAAATTCCCCATTTCCAGTAATCATTTGCTCTTGGCCGCTCAATTTCTTCTGCAAGGATAACTGCTTCTTTAGTTTCTCATTCTGTTCTACCAACTGCTGAATCTTCTTATTTTGCAAACAAACATCTCCAAAACTAGCTGTGCTCATAAAATGTTAGCGAACCATAAACAAAAGTTGCTGGAAAAGCTCAGCAGGTCTAGACCTCTTGAGTTTTTCCAGTAGCAAGTTCTGTTTTTGGTTTGAATTCACAGCATCCGCAGTTCTTTTTAGTTAGCAAACCACGTTTCATGTTTCAGCATGGTGTCTTTTGTTATTTCTTCTCCATTTAGGTTGGTTACTTGACATTGGCATTTCTAACTTTGAATCTTGCAACACGCCGAACAGGACAGCATCATATCCCCAGCCCTTTTCCCATGTAGATAATTAGGTTTGTCAGCGCTGCTGAAGGTATAAGTAACAGTGCTGTTTTTGTAGAATGTGTTGTCACTGATCCTTCAGCAGTATTTGGCTGATTTGTGCACTCGTTACTACAGTGTTATAATGAGAAATATGCACTGTACCTCATTACAATGACTGCATGTAACTGATTTCCTTGTGTGAATTGTATGACAGTGCAATTCCACAGCAGCAGGTTTTATATTTGTAAGCACTAAACTTGCACAGACATCTTTTTTGGCAGTAGTGTATTGGTGTATTTTATACAATTGAGTGGTAAAGGTATGGTCAAGTCACCATAGTCCCAGGGAACACTCATCAGGGAGAGAGACAACTGGTGATGGGTTTAACCAGAGGGTCACCATACCTCGGGCGAGAGATGAGGATGAGAAGGCAGCATCTTCATGGTGACCTCAGCTGGTACAAGAGTTGAACCATGCTGTTGATATCACTTTGCATTGCAAACCAGCTGTCCAGCAAACTGAGTTAAACAACCCCCAATCACACATAGGTAAGCAGTCTGAATCATTTGAGTAGTTCCCCTGAATGTTTGCATGAATAATTCTGTAGCATTGCATGATTGACACCCCTTTCTCTACAATAACTAAATTTTCCTTCAAAGAAGCAATTGTGGCAAGGAATAATTGGGAATGGATGCAGGGCATAAGGGATTAGGAAGTTCATCATGATCTCAATTGAAGTCCTTTGCTTGAGCTACAACCATAATAGTCACCGTGCTCCTTTTTATTGCTTGCTTTCCTACCTGCCCTCTACCTCCCTCTGTAGGATTGATTTGACCTGTTGCACCTTTTCCCTCACTTGTACTTAGTTCTTTACCCAAGTAGTTACTGTTCACGTCAGCATACTGTATCACTGACATTCTCTGCAGGTGGACACATTCCTATTTTCACTCTGTCTCCTCCTACAAATAAATGAATGGTAAGAGATGCCAATCAGCATTTCTGTTAATTATTTTGTGTCTCCACCCTTTCCCTTGCCCTGATGCCAAGGTCGGTACTTCACCTGAGACCACACATCTTTAATTAAGCCCAAGATAATTGTCTATAAATTCTTATCTATCTTTGATTATGAATATTCCAAATAGGGAGCCTATTATCTAACAAATAACAATATTGGATTTTGTAGTAAAATTTCAAAGAACACCATTGTGTATAGGTTGCAAGCTATTCCTCTGTGTACCCCATTTGGCCTTTATTTAACTTTGACTCCACATACATATTTGGTTTTAGTCAGGGCAAGTGGACATGGAGCAGGGCCACAGATGGTGCAAGATTTATAAATGAACTTTTTTTAGTGGAAGTAGGTCTGGTGCTGTCTCCACTAATGGACATTTAGTGGCCAGTAACATAAAGTGGGTGTGAATTGCATTTCAACCTTGCCTGGTGAAATTGATTAAATGTGTCAAAAATAATTGTTATAGAGTCATACAGCATGAAAACAGAACCTTCGGTCCAACTAGTCCACACCGACCATGCTCCCAGATTAAACTAGTCTCACTTGCCTGCGTTTGGCCCAGATCCCTCCAAATCTTTGCTATTCATGTATGTATCCAAATGTCTTTAAACATTGTAACTTGCACCTGACAGTTCGTTCCACACACTAACCACACTGTATAAAAACAAAAGTTGCCGCCATGTCCTTTTTAAATCTTTCTCTTTTCACCTTAAAAATATTCCCCTCTAGTTTTGAACTCCCCCAATGATTTTATAAACCTCGATAAGGTTATCCCCCAAACTCCTATCCTTCAGTGAAAAATAGGTCCCAGCTTATATTTATAACTCAAACCCTGCAGTCCTGGCAACATCCTAGTAAATCTTTTCTGAACCCTCTCCAATTTAATAACGTCCTTCCTATTTTGGAAATACATGTAAAATAGAAGACTTAAAATAAAAATCTAATAGAAATATTGGTCACATCTGCCTTTGGGTTCCTTATTGTTCATTATCTGTAGTAATTTGATGCCATTTTCAGTAATGGAGATCAGAGTTCTAGAGTGTAACATGACAGGCAGGGGTCTGCAGGTTAATATAAGCTGTCTGTTTTACTTCTGCAGGTGTTAGAAAAAAATTAATGCAGATTTCACATGTCATGAAGTGCACTTGAAGGACAATAAGCATTTTGTTTGCATGTGGGCTCTCTGTGCCTTGGGGAGTTAGGTCTAATTTTACCTACCTTTATACAGGAGGTAAAATACTGTCAGAAGTATTGCCCAACTTGCTTCTGTGTTGTTGGCTGAATTAAAAGGGACAGATTTGGCAAGTTTTATTGCCTTTGAAGTTAGAGGTAGTTTGGATGTGACTGATTTGAAAATGGCAAGAATGGGTTTTCATATCACTCTCGTGTTTGTTTTTTATATAAAATTGACATTTATGGCTGAAGGATAAGTGGCTCTGAATTTAAATTTACTAATCTATCTGATTGAAATGATTTTTATTAGTGAAGTCACTGTTACATACCTGTGGAAACTATCCCACTTTCAGCAAGGATAAATGTGAAATGCAGAGCATGCTCTAAATCCTCTAAAAGCATCTGACAGGAGAAGAATTGATGTTTCAAGGGGAAAGTTTTCATCAAATCACTCTTGATTGAGGGTTGCCTCTGAATTTATTTTGATGCCTTTTCTTGCAGTACATTTTCACTATTTGAAGTTGATATTTCAAGTTCTGAAGTTGAGGTAGTGATTCTGTTCTGAGCACACCAACTGTAAGTGACCTGGGTTGGAACTTTGTTCTTGTGCTCCAGGGCATGTCCTATTTTATTTCATCTTTCTATTGCCATACAACGGTCAAAGCTGGCTGTTCTCATCCTCCATTTAATATGATAGTTTAATCTGGAGAGACATTTCTTAAACTATCAGGAATGCTGCTCCTTTGAGCAGTGTGTCTTTAATTTGTTGTCAAGATCTGGTGACATTTCTTGCTTGTTCCTAGTTGCATTCAGAATGTGGTTGTGGGCCACCCTTTTGAACTGCTGCAGGTATGGCTGTTTTGACTCAAATGAGAAGTTTGCTAGGCCAGTTCAGAGGGCACTTCAGAGATGATCATAAGAAGATAAAATGTTGGAACTTTTCGTGTCAGGTAGCATTTGTGGAGAGGGAAACAGAGATAATGTTTCAGACTTATGACCTTTCATAAGAACTCCCTATCTTTTAATAGGCCACAAACCTGAACATTTTTTTACTTTCATTTTAGATTTTCAACAGTTGCAAATTTTTTTTGTAAAAGTAGGCATAAGGAGAGAAGATCTTGCATTTATATAACATTAGCACATCAGCCGACTGCAAACAGCATTTTAGTCACATATAGGTCAGACTAGATATTAGTGTCAAGTTTGCTTCCCAGAGGATGTTGGTGAGCCAGTTAGTAAGTTATGACAATCTAATAGTAAAAGTGGTGTGAAACTGTTCAGATTGCTAGTTCAACATCCAGAACTGAGCGCAAATTTTCTCTAGTTAAAACAGAGGAGATTGTCACTGTCTTAAAATCCAGTCATAATGTTTATATCTGAACTACTGAGTGACTGCGTTGAGGCTGAGTCAGACTGCTCACAACCTTGATATTTTATGTAACCACATTCTTCTCGCATTTACTACCTACTACCATTTCCACCTTTTGCAGTACATCCTGGCTCTTTTTCTGCTGAAACCATGACAGTATTGGTAAGAGTGACCACCACTCCCACCTTGTGAAGTTGAAGACTTGCCTTCACATTGAAAATAACCTCCATCATGTTGTGTGGCAATATCATCATGCAAAATGGGACAGACTTCAACAGGTCTAGCAACTAAAGAGTGAGCATTTATGAGGCACTGTGGGTCATTTTTGGGGTTGAGAGTTTTATTCGAGACTGGCAGAGTCACTTTTCACTCACTATTTCGCACTTGCCCACCTTAACATCATTTGCATACTTTGCCTACTCATTTGACCTACTACAGTATATATATCCTATTGCAGTTCCCTTGTGTCTTCTTCACAACCTACTCTCCTACCTATCTTAGCTGTGAAACTTGCTGATATTATCACTCCATCCTTTGATCCAAGACATTTGTACAAACTGTAAATAGATCCTAGCAATGATCCCTATGGTACACCACTCTTTACATCTTGCTAAACTGTAAAAGACCCATTTCTGCCTACACTCTGCTTTCTGTTCACCAACCAATCTTCTGGCTGCACCAGTATGTTTCCCCCTACATAATGAGTTTTTATTTTCCACAATAATCTTTTTATGTTGCACCTTCATCAAGTTCCCTCTGAAAATCTTACTATACTACAATCACCAGTTCCCCTTTATCCACAGCATGTTTGAGTAATTATTAGAATTCTAATGGATTGGTTCAGCATGATTTCCCTTTCAGACAATAGTGGCAATTCTACGTGTAAACCTTAAACTTATCCAAATCCCTGCTATAATGCTTTTAGTAATAGCCTCTAACATTTTCCCCTATGACATATGTTAAAATAACTGGCCTGGTAGCAAGATATCTTTACTTCTGTAATCAAATCCCTTTGCATTGAAGGCCAAATTCTCACTTTAAATTCTCCAATTCTGGTCCCTTGCACATCCTCAACTTTGTTCACCTACCATTGATGGCCATGTCATTCAGTCTAATGTCTAATCTCTGGCCTTCTCTTTATAAACTTCATTATCATATCACTTCTCTTTCTTTACAATTCCTCTTTAAATTGAGATTCCTGCTGAAGGGATGTTGTGGGTGCACCTACATTTTAAATGGACTGCAGTGGTTCAAGAAGGTAGCTCAGCATCATCCCTTGGGATTGACATACTAGCCTAGCCAGTAAAACCATATACCCTGAATTAATAAACAAAAAAATCTTCTGTCTTGATGACATTTTCTTTGGATTAGCGCCAGTTTTATATTAGCCTGATTTATTTGGTATAAATGCAAATAACTATTGTCAGTTGAATTGATACCTTGAGTACCAGAAGATGATTGTTGCCCGTGAGCTGTATCCCAATTTAATCCAATTTAAGAAAGAATGATTGAGGACAGAAAAGGAGGAAAAGAAGTTTGTTGGAATGAGAGCCGTGACAATGGCAATGTTCTTACAGCCGTTACCTGAAATTTGCTGTTGAGTCATATCTTTTTTATCAAGTGTTTTAGTTTACAAAATTATTTGTGAAGCGCTTTGTTGAACTCCAAAAATACGTTGCTGATGCAAGCAGAATCCCAGTACAATACTCATCTGAACAGATGGGTTACGTGTCTCTTTCTAATCTACTTGTCATGTTACGACTGGTTGTGTTTTCTCTCTATGTTCCTCATTTATTTTGAAGTGAATTGATCAGTTTTTCAGGCCTTTGCTAGCCTGTACCAAGTGTTCCTGTGTTGATGCCCTTTGAACTCATCATTCTCTGTCTGACTATCAAACAACTTTTTTTAATGCAATAAATTGAAAATTGAGACCATTGAGTGTTGTCTTTGAGTGCAGTGTTGTTGAAATAGTTTCAAAACACTGTCTATTCATTGCTATATTTATTGGCTTGAATCAAACTTCTGCTGAAAGTAGGGCACCATTGAGACAACTCAGACAGCTGCCCCAGTCACTTTCTGTCCTGAATTTGAGATATTGCATGGTAATAAACAAGTCTTGTGTGCAGCAAAGATACACCAATTGTGGGCGGCTACATTTGTCAAAAGCCAGATTTGTCTTTGGCTACAGCACTGACTTAACACAGAATTGAAGGAAAAAACAGGAATTAGACCAGAATGGGGAGTGATTTTGGAGCCCAGTGCAATGACAAGAGTCAATGGAGGAATGTTTGCTTTCCAAGTTGAAGTGCTGTTTGCCAAAATTGTTTCAAAGTTTGGGGTAGAACATCATTTTAATGAGTTTCAGCTGTTAGCTTGGTTAATGTCTCAAGTTTCAGCTGCTTATTTTTGGAAGCATTTTCTGTGAAACAGAACAATGGTTGCTGCTCACTTGGTCGAGGTGATATTTATCAGAGCCATACAGAAGGCAACAGGATCACATGTCAGGGTCCAAGAATGTGTGACAATTGGCTTCAGTCTTCCAGGGCTGGAGAGGAACTGGATCAGCTAAAGTTCCTTCCCTTTACTGTACTAATTATCTCTGGCCTTGGCTATACCAATTCTGGCTGTGTCCACATTCTACCCTATGTATACTTGAAGTCATCCAGAACCCTGCTGTTTATCTTAACTGTGGCAATTCTTGTTCCATACTCTTCCTGTGCTAACTGATCTACATTGGCTTCCAGTTGAACAAGGTCCTGATTTTAAAATTCCTATTGCTTACAACCGGAAACTGACAACCGGAAGCGGCAGGGACAGGCCACTATAAATGCCGGAGGAAACACCACAGAAGCGCTTCACAGGAGGCTCCCAAGCACTGAGGATGTCACCGAGACAGGGGACGAAACGTTTGCAACAAAAACTTCCAGCTCGGCGAACAGAACCACAGCAACGAGCACCCAAGCTACAATTCTCACAAACTTTCTTGCTTACAAAGCCCTCTATGACTTTGCCTCCTCCTATTGTCATAGTCTCCTTTAGTCGCCATACACTCCCATGCTGATTTCATCTAATTCGTTCCTCTTGTCCATCACCAACTTTAATGGCTCAATAGTGGTTATACGTTCCATTGCCATCACCCCAGCTCTGGAAGTCCCTCTATACACCTTTTTATTGTTTTCTTTTTTTAATCCTTCAAATTCCTTCCTAAAATTACATGCTTGACAAGGTTTTCTGATTTAATCTACATATGTGGCTTGGTACTATACTTTTTCAAAATGCTGTTATGAAGTGTCTTGGAATATTTTGTTAATTTACTGCGACTGGAAAGATGTGAGGATGAGAATTAAATTCACTTTGCAGTGATATCCTCTAAAAGATGAACAGCCAGCTGATCAATTGATGCCATTGATCACAGCTCAATCATGAGTTCGAGGGTCATGACGCCTGTAACTACAGCTCTAGTGAACCCCCCCCAGTATTGCCTGGAGAGAATGATGAGTTTTATCTGTTTCTTTTGTTTTGCTTTGATTACGATGCAGAAAATGAAGTACCTGTCGACCCCAAAGGGGTCTTTGGCCTAGTTTCACTGATTGAAATGGAGATTGTCCTGTTAATGAAATGCAGGTATATATTTAGAGATACCTTTTTGAAATGTTCACTGTGCAGTATCCGAGCGTGAGGCGTTGTCTGGAAATTTGCTTTCGGATGTGTTCTGTCTTCAGCCAGAGTTAGGCCTTTGTTGCTCAAGCTTCAATTCTGAAGCTTGTGGTATTTTCTCAGAATTAATGGAGATGGGCTGCAGTCAATGTCTTATTAAAGCCCAACTCCTTCACCTTTTTGAAGTAGAAACCACTTGGGTTGAGTGGATTGGTGCCAGGGTTTTCCTTCCCTGGGATGATAGGTTCTAAGGTTATCAGGTCATCTGGGACTTTTTCCAAATAGTCACACTCTTGGTGTGAGCTTAGACAATATGTGTAAATAGCATGTTCACCCATGAGCAGATGTAAAACTTAATCGCAAACATGATTCCAGCATGTTTTTGGTTACTCTAGCTCCTGTCTTGACTGCTTATTATTTTAAATTGCTCTCTCTTTGTGTGGCACATTGGCAAGACAAAATAACAGTTGCTTCCTCCTTGGTTTAAGTTACCAAAGGTAGCACATAACTGAGCTTGGAGTGCTGAGCAAGACAGTCAGCATCCGAGGAGCAGGAAAATCGACATTTCAGGCAGGAGCCTTTCATCAAGAATGAGGGTGGAAGCCTCCGGGGTGGAGAGATAAATGGGAGGGGGTGGGACTTGGGCTGGGGAGAAGGTTGCTGAGAGTGCAGTAGATGGATGGAGGTGGGGTAAAGGTGATAGGTTGGAGAGGCGGTGGGAAGGAAAATTGACAGGTGGGACAGGTCATGAGGATGGTGCTGAGTGGAAGTTTGGAACTGAGGTAAGGTGGGGGGAGGGGAAATGAGGAAACTGGTGAAGTCCACATTGATGCCCTGGGGTTGAAGGTATCTGAGGCAGAAGGAGAGGCGTTTTTCCTCTGTGTCATCGAGATGTTCATGGAAGCCTTCTCACAGAGCACTTCAGGGAACATCCCAGTGGCACCCGCACCAATCAATCCCACCTCCCCGTGACCGAACATTTCAACTCCCCCTCCCATTCTGCCGAGGCATGCAGGTGCTGGGCCTTCTCCACCGCCACTCACTCACCACCTGACGCATGGAGGAAGAACGCCTCATCTTCCATCTTGGATACCTTCAACCCCAGGGCATCAATGTGGACTTCACCAGTTTCCTCATTAACCCCCCTCCGGCCTGTCCCCAGTTCCAAACTTCCAGTTCAGCTGTCAATCTTCCTTCCCATCTTTCCGCTCCACCCTCCTCTCTGACCTATCACCTTTACCACCTCCTCCATTCATCTGTTGCACCCCCAGCTACCTTCTCCCCAGCTCCATCCCCTCTCATTTATCTCTCCACACCCTCAGGCTTCCAGCCTCAGTCCTGATCAAGAGCTTTTGCCTGAAATGTCGATTTTCCTGCTCCTCCGATGCTGCCTGACCTGCTGTGCATTTCCAGCACCACTCTGATCTAGACTCTAATCTCCAGCATCTGCAGTCCTCACTTTCGCCTTGGGATGCTGAGGCCAATTACAGCAATCTTCAAGTTCACCAGATATATTTGGCATATAATGCTGAACTTGACATTTCTGATGAAGGGCTTATGCCTGAAACGTCGACTCTTCTGATCCTTGGATGCTGCCTGACCTGCTGTGCTTTTCCAGCAACACACTTATTGACTCTGATGTCCAGCATCTGTGGTCCTCACTTTCTCTCAGTTGCTGCAACCTTCCAGACTGTAGAACTCAGTTATTTATAAGAAAAGTTCAGTTACAAACTAAGAGGCAAGATATTTATGGACAGTGAAAGCAGGTATAATTTACAATGTTCAACTTATCCTACTGCTATACTTGGCATGGACAACTCTCTTTAAATACTGCCTCCAGTACACAGACAAAAGTAAACACTGCATGAGAGTGAATAAAATGTGGAAAGATGATATCCAATTTGAGTGTTCTCCAGTTGGCTGATCTTTGCTTACAGAAGCTAGTGTCTCCATTATATCTCGAGCAAACACTGCAGATACTGAAAAGATGAATTAGAAATGAAAGATGTTGGAAATAAAAGCATGTTTTAAAGACGAAACAATAAATTTTTTCAAGAGGAAGTTAGATATAGTTATTGGAGCTAAAGAGATCGATGGGGAGAAAGCAGGAATAAAGTATAGAGTTGATTGATCAGCTATCATCATATTGAATAGTGGAGCAGGCTCAAAGGGTTGAATGGCTTACTCCTAGTTTTGGTTTCTATGAAATATTCAGCACTGTAACATCTATGAAGAGAAATAGTAAATGTTTCAGAACTGTCTGACATGAGGTCATCGATCTGAAATGTTAACCATATGGGGAAAGTAATGGATGCTGCCAAACCTGCTGAGACTCCCAAGCCTCAGCCTGAAAACAGTATTTCAAGCAATCAGCCGCTTAATCTTGTATTGACCTACCTCATCCATGGCAGCCCCGACAGTGTAATAATTCTAGAATGTGTCTATTGGTAGTTGAAGCAAAAGCGTAAAGCATCCTAATTGATATGAGTCTTGAGAAATTACTTTTGGTGCAGCTATTTCTGGTTGAAGGGAGCAATTTTCTGTCAGAAGTGGCAAATCGGATGAAAATGCTGAATGAACTGGTGCTGCATCTTATACATTCCATTAAACTTTTATTGACATTATCTCCATGTTTTTGTATTGAATTGAATTGTCTTTATTGTCACATGCACTCATTGTAACTTGCTGGAAGTTTGTACTGAAAGTTTGGAACAGCCCAGTGAGGACAGTGGGGCAACTTTGAATTTAGTGAATAATAGGGCCTATCATTCTATCTCTTTGACCACTGAGCTTTTAGCAAAAAGATTGAATAGAATAACAGCAAAGTAGAAGGTGAATTGGTTAGACCTGTTTAACAGACAGATAAGGATTACATTTTGAGAGAAAAAAGAGTAAAAGTAAAAAAATAAAATTTGATTTTTATTTAAGTTATTAAGTGAGAAAAAAATACCAGTTGAAGGGATAGATTCCATGTTATAGGTTGTTCATTTTCTGAGCCAGAAAGGTGGGCGGCACGGTGGCACAGTGGTTAGCACTGCTGCCTCACAGCGCCAGAGACCCGGGTTCAATTCCCGCCTCAGGCGACTGACTGTGTGGAGTTTGCACGTTCTCCCCGTGTCTGCGTGGGTTTCCTCCGGGTGCTCCGGTTTCCTCCCACAGTCCAAAGATGTGCAGGGTCAGGTGAATTGGCCATACTAAATTGCCCGTAGTGTTAGGTTAGGGGTATGGGTGGGTTGCGCTTCGGCGGGTCGGTGTGGACTTGTTGGGCCGAAGGGCCTGTTTCCACACTGTAATCTAATCTAATCTAAAGGTTGATTAGTTTTATATTAAAAATGATCAAGTCATCTAAAAGGTGCTTATGCTACTAATTATATTCATTATTTTATAGATAGTTTAAATGATCGATTAATGTGAAACTCCAGCAAGCCTATAAAAACATAACCTGCCCTTGGGTCTCCTTGTTATCATTTTTGCAAGGCAAATGATAGAGCGGTCTGAATTGACCATCATGTTTGGGAGATTTCACAACTCTGTGAATCCCTTAATCCCCTAACTTTGGATTACAGTTTAAAATGTGCATCATTTACACAAGAAGTTTTCCAGCAAAGAAACAGTTATAACCACAATTTGTTTTGGGCGTCCATCTGGATCACCAGAGAGCAATTTTGCGCCGGTGCTGTCTTCTGACTCATAGCTCAGCTCTGCTATTGATTTTGGGATTAAATTATTTATGTTGGACTGCTGTTTGTGCTCATGTTACAAATAGTTGTGTTTGAAAAATAACATGATTTGAAAGATCAGATGGGGCAATTGTTTTGGGAGCCATGAATAGGATAGTGTGGAAGCAGACTGTTCTAATTTTTACTTGTACTTCAGTGTTTAGTTCCTTGCATTTTGAGATATTATGTATTGTGAAGTCTTATTTATGAATTAATGAAACACAGCTCTATATAAGACAATATTTTCAGGTGTATATACTGTAAATCATATTTTTATGCAGTTTGATAGTCAATTCTACATTGTTTGGCGATACCACTCATTGATGGAGCCCTCTCTCTTAGTGTTCTAGCTCAGCGGGGTAATCTAAACTATTTCTTTTTGCATCTTTTATATACACTCTTAAATTATTCATTCTTTTTTGTTAAAAGAAATTTGTAATAAAATATCTCTATTGTAATAACCTGTATGAAAATATTGTAATTCTACCCTTCATTCAATGCATATCACCTTATTATCAACTTGCCAGCAGTGGAAGCAGCTCTTTCATTTATAAGCTCAAACGTCTGTGGAATCCTCATTCTGTCACCATTTCAGAATGCATTCTAGATCACTATAACCCTCTGTGTGCAGAAAGAAAATGTCATCTCATTTCCATGCTGTTTCTTTTGACAGTTATGTAAATATTTTGCCAGTGGAATGGCTTCTTCCAAGCTGCTTTATAAAATCCTTCAATTTTGAAAATATGCTGTGGTTCTGTTCGCCGAGCTGGGAATTTGTGTTGCAGACGTTTCATCCCCTGTCTAGGTGACATCCTCAGTGCTTGGGAGCCTCCTGTGAAGCCTTTGAAAATATCTATTCAGTGTTCCTTAATTGCCTGTTCTCTAAAGAGAACAATCCCAGATTCAGTGACTTTTTTTTTGGAACCTTTCTGTTAGCAAATTGACTGACTGACTGCCATGTTTCCAACAAATACTTGCAGGTGCTGGGATCAGTTGGCATTTAGTGGAATTAGGAATGCTACAGAAGTGCAAGTCATTTCAGTCACTTGGGCGTATTTCACTATGTACCTCTTCCCGGTGATCCGATTCATCAGGGTGTTTTAAACTATTCCTCTCTGTCTCCATTTATCGTATTTTTTCCCTCCCCACTTGATCCCCTTGTTCCAAGAGGATGAACTATCCTGACTTATTGTTTCATAGTGCTGGGTGATATTCTGATACCAAACCCAAGGGCCATTTTTTAAATGTTTTAAGCCTTGATTGTGACTTAGTGAACAATTAAACTATGGAAGACATCGCAGCCGACCTTTTCATTCACACATCCACATTCACCGTCAAGAGTCACTGATTAGAGATCAGGAGTAATTGATTTCTCCCTCCCCCCAACTTTCTAACCGAGTGATGTGTTGACTAATTGCAACCTTTTTAGAAATGTCTCCAGCTGAGAACAGTCAATTCTGCATAGACCAGTGGTCAGACCTATCACTATCCTGAATTGGTTTTTAAAAATGTTTTGAATGCCAAATATACAATTCACTAAGACCAGTGCAACAACAAGGCATCTATTTTGTAACAAAAATTGTGGCATGTGTTATTCTGTTGCCAATGAGTGCTATTTGTGATTAATGCATCATTAATTTTTAATTTGTAAGTGGGATTCACCACTCCACTGAACAGAATTATTCCTTCACACTTTGTACTAATATTAAAGTCTTGATTGGGGAGACTTATGGTAGGTTTGCTTGACATTAATCTGCTGAAAGCCCCTGTTACTTCAGAACAGTTTGTGATCTTTAAATCACTGGAAAAAATTAAATGTGATGGGAGGGAATGAGATTATTAATTAGACTTTTACAATGTTCTTTAGTGACAAGCAATGGCTTCTCTGGGAGTGGCAATCCAATTTTAAGTATAATGAGAACTTTCCGACACGAGGAAGAGTGAGAGCATATTCTGGTTCCCCGCAGTTTCACCACATCATCTCCATCCGGATCATCAGATTCAGAACTATTGCCCAACCATGCTGATGTTCTGTACCTAATAGCAGTATATGTGTGGGCGCCTTCTATTTGGATATTTGTTCTTACAGTGGAAACAGAGGAATTGTGGGAGTGGACTTGTCAACTTGTTTCCTTGCCAACTGAATGTTCTTTGAACTCTTTTATCCCAGAGATTTGTTCCGTTTAATCCCTGTTGTGTGTTTGTATAGTGATGGCATGTCCACAATAGGGTATAGAGCCTCCCCATGCCAACTGGCTTGTACTAACTGTTTAATTCCTCTTAATGATGAAAGCAATTTGAATAGCACTGGTGGGTCCAGATTTACTGCAGTCTATTGCTGAGATTGAGCATATGGTGAGAACAGGTCTGTCACAGTATAATGCTAGATTACATTACTGGTGAGTACAGGTCTGCCCCTATATAAAACTGAGATGCAACTGTGATGGATATGATGCTATATAATGTTGAGATAGTGTTCCTGTATGTAGTTTGACATTACGCTAGGATACAGTACCTGTGGGTACAGGGCTATCATTGTAAAATAGTATACAGTACTACTGGGGACAAGTCTCACTGTATAACAAGCACAGTATTGGATACAATATCATTTGTTTAATACTGTATTACAATAGTTGTGTGCACAGAGTATCATCAATATTTGGTGCTTACAGATTCGTCACTGTACAACACTGGAGTAGTTTACTGGCGGGTACAGACCAAGGGTGGTGGGAGGAATTTGAAAGGATATGCAATATTAAATGTGTTAAGTGCTCAATTGCATTGCAATACAATGGCTCAAATAAACTTAATGACTGATCATTACTTTGGTTACAGATGGATCAGACCTCTGATGAAGATGTGGACCATGCTGCAGAGGAGGACAGTGATAAGGAGGACCAGGACTTGGATAAGATGTTTGGTGCCTGGCTCGGTGAGCTTGACAAACTCACTCAGGTAAGTTAGTTACCTGACTTAGAACACAGAACAAAGAACGTTACAGCGCAGTACAGGCCCTTCGGTCCTCGATGTTGTGCTGGCCTGTGAAACCAGTCTGAAGCCCATCTAACCGACACTATTTCATTCTCGCCCATATACCTATCCAGTGACCATTTAAGTGCCTGTAAAGTTGGCGAATCTACAACTGTTGCAGGCAGTGCGTTCCATGCCCCTACTACTGTCTGAGTAAAGAAACTACCTCTGACATCTGTCCTATATCCACCACCCTTCAATTTGAAGCTATGCCCCTTTGTGCTAGCCATCACCATCCAAGGAAAAAGGCTATCACTGTCCACCTGATCTAACCCTCTGATTATTTTGTATGTCTCAACTACGCCACCTCTCAACCTCCTTCTCTCTAACGAAAACAGCCTCAAGTTCCTCAACCTTTCTTCATAAGACCTTCCCTCCATATCGGGCAACATCCTAGTAAATCTCCTCTGAACCCTTTCCAAAGCTTCCGCATCCTTCCTATATTGTGGTGACCAGAGCTGCTTGAAGTGTGGCTGCACCAGAGTTTTTGTACAGCTGCAGCATGACCTCATGGTTCCGAAACTCGATCCCTCTACTAATAAAAGCTAACACTTTTTGTGCCTTCTTAACAACCCTATCAACCTGGGTGGCAACTTTGAGGGATCTATGTACAAGGACACGGAGATCTCTCTGCTCAAATACACTGCCAAGAATCTTACCATTCGCCGAGTACTCTGTATTCCTGTTACTCCTTCCAAAGTGATTTACCTCCCTCTTTTCTGCATTAAACTCCATTTTCCACCTCTGAGCCTAGCTCTGCAGCTTTTTTATGTCCCTCTGTAACCTACAACATCCTTTGGCACTCCCCACAACTGCATTGACCTTAGTGTCATCTACAAATTTACTAACCCATCCTTCTACGCCCTCATCCAGGTCGTTTATAAAAATGACAAGCAGCAATGGCTCCAAAACAGATCCTTGCAGTACACCACTAGTAACTGAACTCTGGGATGAACATTTCCCATCAACCACCATCCTCTGTCTTTTTTCAGCTAGCCAATTTCGAATCCAAACCACTAAATCACCCACTATTCCATGATTCCATATTTTGTGCAGTAGCCTACCATGGGGAACCTTATCAAACGCCTTACTGAAATCCATATGCACCATATCAACTGCTTTATCCTCATCCACCTGTTTGCTCACCTTCTCAAAGAACTCATTAAGGCTTGTGAAGCAAGACCTACCCTTCACAAAACCATGTTGAATATCTTAACCAATTTATTCCAATTGAGATGATTATAAATCTTATCTCTTATAACCTTTTCCAACACTTTACCCACAACCGGAGTAAGTTGTTCTACTCCCCTTCTTGAACAAGGGAACAACATTCGTTACCCTCCAGTCGTCTTGTACTATTCCTGTGGACAATGATGACAAAAGATCAAAGCCAAAGGCTCGGCAGTCTCCTCTCTGGCTTCCCAGAGAATCTTAGAATGAATCCTAGAATAAATCCCATCCAGTCAAGGGGATTTATCTATTTTCACATTTTCCAGAATTTCTAACACCACCTCCTTGTGAACCTCAATCCCATCTAGTCTAGTAGCCCGTTTCTCAGTATTCTCCTCGACAACATTGTCTTTTTCCAGTGTGAATACTGATGAAAAATATTCATTTAGCGCTTCCCCCTATCTCTTCTAACTTCCCACTCCTGTCCTTGATTGGCCCTATTCTTACTCTAGTCATTCTTTTACCTGTTATATACCTATAGAAAGCTTCAGAACTTTCCCTGTTTCTATCCGCCCACAACTTCTCCTGTCCGCTCCTTGCTCGTCTTAACTCTCTCTTTAGGTTTTTCCTGGCTACCTTGTAACTCACAATCGCCCTAACTGAGCCTTCACATCTCATCCTAACATAAGCCTCCTTTTCCTCTTGACGAGAGCTTCATCTTACTTAGTAAACCATGGCTCCTACACTCAACAACCTCCTCTTTGTCTGACAGGTGCATGCTTATCAAGGGCATACAGTAGCTGTTCCTTGAATAAACTCAATTGTGCCCATCCCCTGCAGTTTTCTTCCCCATCTTATACATCCTAAATCTTGCCTAATCCCCTTTCCCCCAGCTGTAGTTCTTGCCCTCCGATGTATACCTATCCATTTCCATCGCTAAAGTAAGCATAACTGAATTGTGGTCACTATCACCAAAGTGCTCACCTACCTCCAAATCTAGCACCTGGCCAGGTTCATTACCCAGTACCAAGTTTAATGTGACCTTACCCCTTGTTGGCCTGTCTACATACTGTGTCAGAAAACCCTCCTGCGCACAATGGACAAAAACTGACTCATCTAAAGTACTTGAACTACAGCAGTCCCAGTCAATATTTGGAAAGTTGGAGACCCCCGTAACAACTACCCTGTCAATCTTGCTCCTATCGAGAATCAGCTTTGCTATCCTTTCCTCAAATTCTCTGGAACTATTCGGAGGCCTGTAGAAACCCCCCAACTCCTTTCCTGTTCTAATTTTAGCCCCTACTACCTCAGTTGACAAGTCCTCAAACCTCCTTTCTGCAGCCATAATACTGCCCTTGACTAACGATGCCCCACCTCTTTTACCATCTTCTCTGTTCTTATTGAAACATCTAAATCCCAGAACCTGCAACAACCATTCCTGTCCCTGCTCTACCCATGTCTCTGAAATAGCGACTACATCAAAATCCCAGGTACCGCCCCATGCTGCATTTCCACCCACCTTATTCTGGATGGTCCTGGCGTTGAAGTAGATACACTTCAAACTAACTTTTTGCTTGCCAGTGTCCTCTTGGGATCCTGAAACCTTATTTCAGTCCTCCCTACTTGTAACCTCCTGGACACGAACTACAATGTAGTTTCCCATCCCCCTGCTGAAATAGTTTAAACCCACCCGAAGAGCAGTAGCAAACTCACTGCCCTGCTGCCAAGGATATTGGTACCGCTCTGGTTCAGGCTGTACAACCATCCTGTTTGTAGAGGTCCCACCTACCCCAGAAAGAGCCCCAATTATTCAGGAATCTAAAACTGTCCCTCCGTGCACCATCCCTGTAGCCACGTGTTCAACTCCCCTCTCTCCCTATTCCTCTCCTCGCTGGCACGTGGCACTGGCAACAAACCAGAGGTAACAACTCTGTTCGTCCTAGCTCTAAGCTTCCATCCCAGCTCCCTGAATTTCTGCTTTAAATCCTTATCTCTCTTCCTACCAATGTCGTTGGTGTCTATGTGGACCACAACTTGGGGCTGCTCCTCTTCTCTCACAAGGATCCCGAAAACACAATCAGAGACATCATGAACCCTGGCACCTGGGAGGCAACACACCAACCGTGAGTCTCTCTCGTACTCGCAGAACCTTCTGTCTGTCCCCCTAACTATGGAGTCCCTAATGACTAATGCTCTGCTCCTCTTCCCCCTTCCCTTCTGAGTGACAGGGACAGACTCTGTGCCACACACCTGTGCCCCATTGCTTACCCCTGATTAGTTGTTGCCCCCCCCCCCCCACCTCATAGTATCCAAAACTGCATACTTGTTGCTGAGGGGCACCTCCACAGGGGATCACTGCACTGCCTGCCGGTTCCCTTTCCATCCCCTGATGGTAACCTATCCACCACCTCCTTGTACTTGAGATGTGACTACCTCCCTGTAACTCCTCTCAATAACCCTTCTGCCTCCCGAATGATCCAAAGTTCATCCAGCTCCAGTTCCCTAACGCGGTTTTCAAGGAGCTGAAGCTTGGTGCACTTCCCTCAGGTGCAGTTAGCAGGGACACTGGTGGTGACCCTTACCTGCCACATTCTGCAGGAAGAAAATTCAACTGCCCTAATCTCCATTCCACTATTCTAAATTCCCAACGGGCCTACTGAAAACTAAAAGCGATGGGGGGGATAAAAAAGACTAGTCACCTTTTCAGTCCGGCACGCAGAACTTTTTTTGGGACATGAGAGCGCTCCTAAATGTGCAGGGAGTAGTCTATTGACTGCCTTTATTGCTCAAAGATATATCTGTTTGTAAACATATTGTATGTACTGTTTATATCAGGAGTTCTCTTTACCTTTTATGAGCTTGTGATTAGGGGTTGAGGTATAGATAGACGAGGTTCAGATTTTTCTGTCTTTTTCTTATTAAAAGCATTGATCCGTGAGCTTTCTTGATATCTCTTTCAACAAAGGCAGTTCATAACTGAGTTAATTTCAGTAACACACTTTAGGAATGGGAAATACCAAAAGATATATCTGCTCCTCCAGGAGCAAAAGGAAAGATCAGAAACTGGAGTCTCATGGGAAATGATCTGCTCACCAAATTCACCTCACTTCACCTGACGAAGCAGCAGAAAGCTTGTGTTTTCAAATAAACCTGTTGGACTATATTCAGGTGTTGTGTGACTTCTGACTTTGTCCACCCCAGTCTAGCACCAGCACCTCCACATCATCAATGCCAGAGTTTGCTCGTTGAATACACTTCAATTGGTTATGATCAGATGCATTAACCATAATTTTATCTCTAAGAATACTAATGATAGGAAATGCTTTTTAAAGAGTTATTGGTCTTCATATATTGAGTTAAAAATCAAGTACGCTCCCCCAATCTGCGGAACAGCTGTATTGTATAATCAAACTTTTATACTTCATGTTTGTACTTGTAATAGTTTGTTTGTATGTATGTATGTATTTTTTGATATTTATGTTTTGATAATTGAATTGTAAAGTTGAGAACTCATTTGCATAAAGGCCATATAGCCAATGATATTGGTCATGCCATTGCAGGGATAAGGGGAAAACAAGCTAGTAGTTGCTGTGACTCTCAAGCTTTTAACAGCAATAGTAACTAATAGGAATAGAAAAATTTAATGAAGAGCAGAGAAAATTCAATATCCTGACCTCCGTAAACCAATCTAATTTCTTCCCGTTACTTATTTTGCTGACATTTTAGTATCCACTTTGTCTGTAACTGCTCTGCCCCTCTCATCTTCCTCCATGTTGCCTTTGCCCATGAATTCTGAGAGAATTGTATAATTGTACTGTATTTAACTGTGACAGCACCCGTCTCTCCAGATAAGTTGATACTAATGAGCTAGCTATTTAGAAATATCACACACACACATCCTTGGATATCTGGTGAGCCTTCTGAGATGAAAAGATTATCTTTTGATGAAAGGTTGAATAGATTAACTCCATATTTGTTGAGAATTTAGAAGAATGAGAAGTTGTCTTATTGAAACATGTAATATATTAAGATAATAAAACCAAAAAAACCTGCACATTCTGGACTACTGAAACAAACAAACTCCCAGAGAAACTCAGCAGCCTGGCAGTATCTGTGGAGTGAAAACAGAATTAATATTTCGAGTCTTGTGAGACTTGTTCAAGAGTTCTTTCCACAGAGACTGCCAGACTGCTAAGTTTCTCCAGTAATTTCTGCCTTTGTTTGTTACATTAAGGGGAAGTGGATAAGGTGGAATACCTGGAGAAAGTTTCCTCTTTGGAGGAGACAAAAAAAACAGGAAATATAGTTAAGAACAAGTAGTCTGCCTCTTAAGAAAAAGATGAGATTCGCCTTTCTCTGAGGATTATTTGTATGTGGAATTCTCTTTCCCAGAAGGTAGTGGACTGTTTACATTTTCTCAAGGCTGTGTTAGATTTTAATAGTAATTGGGTGCTGACAGAAAAGTGAAGCAAAGACCACAGCCACATCAGCCATGGTATTAGTGAAGCAGACTCTAAGGACCAAATAGCCTGGTCTTGCTCCTAAGTTTAATGTTCCTATGATTTAACCAGCACAGTAAGAACTTAATTATCCTCCATTAGAAATAAACCTAAAATCATAAATATTTTCTTTTTGTTTTCCAATCTCTCTTGTTTTCCATTACCAGAATTCTAGTTTCTGTCAGTTAACTTAAAGCTCTCGAATGAAACCTCTCTTATCTCTTTGCACTCTGTTTGACCTGGATCTCCTTACCCAGCAAATTAACAGGTTTTAACTTATTTCAAAAGTGCTTGGTATTGGTCTTGCTATAGTTCTTCCTGATTCCATTATAGAGGATAAGGTCAACCAGATGCTTTATTGGGATCAGGATACCAGGACCGATCCGATTTTTGAATATAACTCAACAGTACAAGTTCGGTCTGGATGCTGTTCCACTGGGATTGGGCATCATCCAAACGTCACAGTCAAGTGTGAAACTTAGCAGTGGGTATGACGAGGCTGTTCACGCACAAGTGTTGTTACATTTGAACCTGCTGCTGTCATCACTACTTTGAGCTGGACTCATGATAATGACCAAGCATAAGAACACTAACCTTGCTGATAGGAGTACTTCTAGGTATTTAAAATAATTAACTGATGTATTTTATGATTTTTGTGAATTATTATTCCTTTCAAGAAATGAATGTTTATTTATTTCAGAGCTGAATGTAAAATGAGTTTACAGTTATTATAAAATGCTTATGAAATTGAGAACAGCTTTTATTTTGTCTTCCCAGAGTTTGGATACCGGGAAACCTGAAGATGTGAAGAAATCCCCACTTCGGCAAGAAACCAATCTTGCAAACTTCTCTTATCGCTTCTCAATGTACAACTTGAATGGTGAGAGCTGTGATTGTTGGTCCTCGAAACAGTTCAGAATGGAGACTCTCTTGCTATTATTAGCTGCTGAGGTTTTTTGGTGTCTTGTTTTGTCTCTGGATAATTCTGACTCTTGGTATTTCTATTAATTCACTTCAACATTCCTGCACAAAAATGAGTGAGGTCTTTGACCTTGCTGGAGTTCAGACAGCACAGGCCTATTATGCTTGAATATAAACTTCAGGCTAATGTATTCCAGGATACTTGTTCATTGGTGATTTTTGGATATCATATTTCTTGCATGAAGTTCAGCTGCCACCTCCACATGTAGATTGATTCCATATTTCTCAAGCGGAAAACATGAATCTCATGTGGTTTACTGTCTGGTCATTGGAACTTGGAGCAACAATAGTGCAATATGTAATTTGAGAGTATATTGTATAAACAGTTGTAACAGTAGCTAGCCTGATGGCTTGCTTAGGTGGCCAAGGACAAGTGTAAATGAACTGTACAAACCTTTTTTTCCACCTTGTGATGAGGTAGCTAATCTGTCACAATCAGCAATTCGGCAGGAGTCCGTACTCTGGGCTAGAGGGGAGAAAGTCTGAGATTCGAACTATCCACTATTGAAAGTGATTGTATGCATGTTGAATGAGGACAGGGGCAATTTTGGCTTTGTGTTTCAATCTCGCAGCAAGTATGAAAAATGACACCTAGGATAAGAATTAGCAAGTGATCAGTATCATGCGCAAATACAACAGAAGCAAGCCCTTTCAGAACAAGAAGTGGAGGAGGAAAGAAAATGAGCATGGTTGGCAAAAATAATCATTCTGCTCAACCTTCATAGCTGAAAAGGATTGCACATTGAAGCACATTTAAAGGTCACTTGTTTCTCACAGTTAACTGTTTCTTTGTATTCAAAGCCCAATGCATTTTCCAGCTGTAATTCAATTTAGTTTTACTGAAGAGGTGATTCATGCATGTCAAAAAATATATTTCTGGCCTAACCCATTTCTCATCTGTCCATCTTTCATGCAAGAACCAGGATGATCATTGTCAGCAGGCTATTTCCCAATTACACACACCCACCTACTAGTAGGAATTCTTAAAGCCACTTCATAGTGATCAGGGGTGATATCTGTGGTTGATTTTTCTCCATTCTTCCTGCTGTTCCACAAACTTGAGTTCATCTCTGGATTCAACGGATTTCAAATAAACCTTTTGGAGTATAACCTGCTGTTTTGTGACTTCTGACTTTGTCCATCAAGGATAGTGAGTGGCATGGAGGAAAACTTGCAGGTAGTGGTGGTCCCAAGTTTCTTGCTGCCCTTGTCCTTCTAGGTGGAAGTGGTTGTGGATTGGAAGGAGCTACCTAAGGATCAGGTGAACTGCAACAGTACTGCAGACAATTACAGCACCCTCAAGTATATTCACAAAGAAAAGCAGTTCTTGTAATAGAGTACAGCAAAAACTATTTCAGTACGACCTGGAATTATGAAGCCAATCATTCATCACTCCAAGGGGAATTTAATAGATCTGGAGCTCAAGGTTCTCAAGACTCAAGACTTCATGCATTTGCACAGTTTGTCTCACATTTTCTAACAAGAATCCAGCTCTCTTTTGATGTTTTCATTGTACTACTTTCATTTTGAGATTTGCTGGCATTTTGAAACTTTCTGAAGAAACAACAAAACATCCTGCTTGGGGTTCTTTTGTGATGATGAGCGCATGACTTATCTTTGGTCTCTACTGAGCTGGACAGCAGTTAGAATATTACATGTGGTTGGATTGCCCTGGTCTAGTGGGAGAAATTGTGTGGGATTTTTACCCCTGGTAGCTACTTGGTGACCTCTGCTGGAAAGTGCTTGTATATTCATCTCATGCTAGATTAAAAAGGGGCTCAGCTTTTGAATCTACTTCAATTGTAGATGTTGACAAGATAGAGTCCTAGAGATATTCGAATACAAGATCACATTCCAGAATTTGATAAGCACCAGTAGATTCATGTCCCAGTCAAAGTTTGCACCTTCAGGAGTTTAGGCAAGAAAATACTATCAGAATATATTGATGTTAAAGTGAAATGTCACAAGATAACAGTTCAGCTTAAACTGAGTAAGATGGCTGGAAACACTAGGTGCTGCTGCTAGACCCCAGCTGTTGTGGTAGCTACATCTTTGGTTGTAAATAGGCCAGTAATTTTGCTGGAATTACTGAATGGACTCTCAAACACTTAGCATTTGCCTGTACCTGTGTTTTTGTTTTGCCGCTGTTTCTCTATTATTTACTTATCTATGCTATTTAACTATGCGATCTGCCTGTATTGCTCGCAAGAAGAAGCTTTTCATGGTGCCTCAATACACGTGACAATAAATGCAATTTAATTCCTTTCAGTTGTGGTACTTCAACTGTATGTGTTCATTCTGAGGATTTTGCACACTGTAGTCAAGTGGAAGATGGGTTTGCTCAATTTTTTTCCATCTCCTGAAAGATTGTCCAACTGACATTCAGTTCTCACTGGTATTAAATGGCAGGCTTGCTGGATTGTAAAAAGTGGAAAAGGTCTTACTGATGCAATTAAGGTTGGACTGAGTCATTTTGCGCAATGAGTTCAGAGCTTTGCTCAGGAGTGTGATAGGCATTGCAGAAGGAGCTTTGGTCTGTTTCTTTTTGTGATTTTTCCTGCACTGTAAAGGCTCAGTACAGATACTGTAATTTAGAAATGAAAGGTGTTCTCAGCATCAATATTCCTCACCTTGGAGGGGATA
The DNA here is from genome assembly GCF_037043375.1 of Chiloscyllium plagiosum. Lineage (NCBI taxonomy): Eukaryota > Metazoa > Chordata > Chondrichthyes > Orectolobiformes > Hemiscylliidae > Chiloscyllium > Chiloscyllium plagiosum. Next base: position 21,186,599 of record NW_028270145.1, read on the forward strand.
AGGGCAGAAGTTAAGACTGGGATCTCAAATACTTTCCCATTGAATTATATGTTCGTTTTTCTAATTATCTGGAAGTAACTTAATTCATCCCTTACAGTGCTTTCACAGTTACAAAATGTCTTCTATTGTCGAACTATCCAGTCAAAAATTCACAGCTCAATGTTTCAAGCCCTTGAGTTGAATCAAGGAAACTGCTGTTGTTCCACAAGTAGGCTTGGTGTCAAGTAACTTTTTAACTATCCAGGTGTACTTGACAATAACAAAGCATGACTTAAGACAGAATTGGTCTTTTGCTGCAGTTAATTTTGCCAAGTTCAGTTTGGATTTTTAAATCCAATTCCCTCTGTCTCAAAATCTTAGTTGTTGAGAGAAGCCTCTCTTTTTGGGCCCTGCCATGGGAAAATTGCTAGGCTGCTAACATTTTCAATAACTGCTGCCTGGGCTTACAGGTAAACAATGACTGCATGGAAAGGGTGACTGTGCCTGAAGCCACTACCTAGCAATGATTGAGAGGAATCATGGAGTCACAATGATACAGAAGGATGTCATTCATTTCTTTTGAGTCCATACTGGCTTTCTGGAGAGAAATGTTTGCCAAATGTTTTCCCACTCTAGGGTGTGAAAATTATGATTTGCAAATCTGGGAGAGCAGGTGAAGGCATAAAGACCATGTGATAGTGAGGGGTGAAGACCTGCGATAATGATTGGGGGTGAATTGTGAATACCCTGCGAGTGGGGATGGTGAAGACCATGCAGGAATGAGTGAGTTGGGGTGAAATCCTGTCAGTGGAAATGGTGGAGAATCTGCTTGTCGGCAGAGTCTATTAGTAAAACGTTTTCCACAGGGTTTCTCCAAATAGGATTCAGGCCTCCTGTTCAGTTAGAGACAACAAAACTGCAGATGCTGGAATCCAAGTATACAAGCAGGAGGCTGGAAGAACACAGCAAGCTAGGTAGCATCAGGAGGTGGAGAAGTCAACATTTCGGGTATAATCCTTCAGTAATGGCAACTATACCCAAGATGTTGACTTCTCCACTTCCTGATGGTGCCTTGCTTGCTGTGTTCTTCCAGCCTCCTCTTAGTCTATTCCAGTTCAGTTTGGCTATGCCCATTACTTTACTTAAAATGCTGAGAGATTTAAAGGGACATGCAGTTATTAACATATGGTCAGAGCAGCACAGTGGCCATTGTTGCTTGGAGCTTACAAACCCAAAATTTCAGCTGTGACCCCACTGCAAGTTGGGAGCCAAAGCATGGAGAGTCTTGCTGTAGATGAATTCATTCAGTCTCATTCCCTTGCTCTGTCCCATACTCCTGCAAGTTTATTGACTTATTTGTAATCCAATTTCTTTCTGAAATCATTGTCTTTACTTGCACCATCCACAAAGGGAAATTCGTAACAATAATCTGATTTTTAGAACAACTTTATCGATCATTTCAAGTTGTGGAGGCACAGTGCAATGGATGGATATTTCTCTAAATTTCACTCTCTATTCCCGATCTCTCAAAATCTTACTTGCCTCACTCAGACATTTTTACATTTGTCTCATTGGCTAGGCGATTAGCTCTGAGACAGTGTAGATATATGTCTTCCAATATCTCTCTTCATCTTTCTTTATGTTGAAACCTCCAACCTAGTTATGGTATGGTTTTCCTCCTATTCCATGTAAAGTTTGAAACTGTCAACATGCTGCTTGACTAAGCCATAGTGCCTTCATTTTAAGTGCTATACTTAACATAGGATCAGGGGTAGTATATTGATCCTCCTTTGCCATTCACTTACATCATGTTTGATTGTCTACTTCAGTGCCTCAACTTACTGTTGCAAACTCCTTTAAAGTGGGGTTGGAGGAATATAGTTCTAAACACAAGGATCTTTTGCTGGCTGTACAGCTTCAGGTAGAATTTTATCTGAGAGCAAATGTCTGTTCCTTTGATCAGTATTGAGGTTCAGAGCGATTTCTGATGGATATTCAGGACTATCACTGACACTAATCTTTTCTTTTTCTCTTTTTAATTTTGCACGTGCTGCATGTTTCAGAGGCTTTGAGCCAAGGAGATGGAGTGGATTTGGATGCTCTCATGGCCGATCTCTGCTCTATGGAACAGGAACTCAGTAACATCAGCAAAGAACCTTCCAGACATGACAGTGTTGTGAAAAAATCTCTCAAAGATGAAGTACCTGCTAAGATGCCCAACAAAGAAGCCAAACCTGCTCAGAAGCAATCTGCCACTCGAGCATCCTCTAAGCAGGGCAGCTTGAAGGGTTCTTCTTCAGTGAGAAGTCCAAAAACTTTGCAAACCAACCTTTCACTGGATGACATTACTGCCCAACTGGAACAAGCTTCCCTTAGTATGGATGAAGCAGCACGGCAGACCAGTACCATGACATATGATACAAAACCCTCTCTGCCCAATCAGCACAGAAGAACGGGATCAGCTGGAACAGTTAGTGATGCAGACATCCGCTCAAACAGTACCTCATCTAGATCCAGTGTTACTTCTGCCACGTCTAGCCAGGATTCTTTGGACATTGACAAGGTTGCCCGCCCTCAGGATCTTGATTTGAACCAACAAGGTCAACCCACAACAGAGGTATTGTTTTCGTGTACTTTTTCTTATGCCTTTGTGTTTAAGTGCATGTTCTGAAATGTGTTCCTCCAGCTGGCAATGAAAAGCAAGACTACAAGTTTAGGAGTTCATTAACATGCTCAAATAATGTGGCTGTGATCACTGTTTCAGCTGTTACCTTGCTTTTTCCTGCTTCTTTTGTGTGTTTTCATCTCTATCAGACCACTGCAAGAAAAGGGAATTTTCTTACGTTGCTGTAATGGGTTAAGGGATTATATGTTGGAATCCATGATGAGATCTGCAGTGCGGGCTAAGCAGAATAAATCACCAGTTAAACAAAATCAGAAACATTGATGGAAATGCATACAGCTGTAGTCCATCTCCCTACTGGCTAATGCTTTAGCTTAGGATGAAGAATCATATCTAAAATGTTGACCCATCCTGTCCCCTGTATATGCCCACCATTTTCTAAGTTTTATTCCTTGAAGTGGAATGTCATTTATCGAGTTTGAAGCGTGTGGCAATTTAAATTGTAATACCTGTATAACTGTGCTATTGTGTCCAGAATTACAAAGCTGCAGCATAATTTTCTTGCTTGTCTCATCTGTGCTTCTATTTATAAACTGAAGGACTCTTTCTGCCTATTTAACAGCCTTTATAAACTGTCCTGCCGTCTTCAAAGATTTCTGTACACTTTCACTTTTTCTGTTCCTGCAGTCTCCTTAACAGAAGCTAATTGAGTATGAGAATGTCTTGGATAGCACATTTAGCAAGCTGGTCACATGACAGAGAAGAGTTTGGTGACCACCAGGAAAAAGTGGGGTGGGCAGTGCTAGCGTTCCCTGTGGCCATTCCCCTGTCAACAGGGATACTGTTTGGGTGGTGAGGGTGGTGACCTTTCAGGGGAAAGCAGCAGAAGTCAGATCAGTGGCACCACATCTCTTTCTGTTGCACAGCAGGGAGGGTCAGTATGTAAGCAGGAAAAAGTAATAGGGAACTCTGTACTCTGGGTACAGATAGGCATTTCTGTGGCCACAAGCGGGAGACTTCAGGATGGTGTGTTCCCTTCTGTGCCAGGGTCAAGGATGTCTCTGAGCAGGCACAGGATATGGAGATACTGGGCAGCATAGCTCAGTGGTTAGCACTGCTTCCTCACAGCACCAGGAGTCTGGTTCCATTCCAGCCATAAGTGACTGTCTGCGTGGAGTTTGTATGTTCTCCTATGCCTCTGCAAGTTTCCCTTGGATGCTTTTGTTTCCTCCCACAATCCAGAGATGGCTTGGCCGTGATAAATTACCCTGTAGTGTGCAGGGATATGTTAGCTCGGTGGAGTAGCCATGATAAATGCGGGGTTACAGGGACAGTTTGGGGGATTAGGATGCTCTTCAGAGGGTCTGCAGGCTCAATGGGCCAAATAGTTTCTGTCTGCACTGTAGAGATTCTGTGATTCTACATTCTGAAAGGGGGAGGATGAGCAGTCAGAGGTTGTGATTTATACCGTTGCCAACAACAAAGGCAGAAAGAAACATGGTCCTGTGAACGGAGGTCAGGGAGTTAGGTGGAAGTTGAAAAGCGGGACTTCTGGGGTTGTAGTGTTGGGATTACTTCCTGTGCCACATGCCAGTGAGGCTAGGAAGAGGAACATAGTACAATTAAATACCTGGCTAAAAAGCTGGTGTTGGAGGAAGGGCTTCAGGCATGTGGATCATTGCGATTCCTCCCGGGATAGATGGGACTTGTAGAAGAAGGACAGGTTACACCTAAACTGGAAGGACACCAATATCCAGGCAGAGGATCGGGACCAGAGCAAAAGGTAAGCAAGTGGTATGACCAAGGAAGAGTCTGAGATTAAGGCCAGTAAGACTAAGAACAACAGATGGGGGAGGTGACTGAACATAGCAAGACTGGTGGTCTGAAGTGTATTTATTTTAATGTGTGAACAGCAGGGTTTTCTATATTGACTGGGACTTGTTTAATGCCAGGGGCTTGGTTGGGAGAATTTGTTAGTTATCTCCAGAATGATTTTTTTGAAATACTATGTAAATAGTTCAACTAGGGAAGGGGCCATATTAGACCTGGTATTGGGAAATGAGCCCAGCAGGTGATGGAAGTACCAGTAGGAGAGCACTTTGGGAACAGTGCCCATAATTCTCTAAGTTTTAAGTTATTTAGGTATAAGGACAAGAGTAGTCCTTGGGTGAAACTACAAATTGGGGGAAGGCTAACTACTGCAAAATTAGGCAAGAACTGGGGTATGTAGTCTGTGGGCAGCAGTTTGAGGATAAATCCACATCTGGCATGTGGGAATCTTTTAAACCAGTTGATTAGAATTCAGGATCAGCATGTTCCTGTGAAAATGAAGGATAAGGATGGTAAGAACTGGGAACCTTGGATGACGAGAGAAATTGGACCTTAGTCAATAAGAGAAAGGAGGCACACATAAGGTTTAGGAAACTGAAGACAGACAAGACAAGATATGGGCAGCACGGTGGCACAGTGGTTAACACTGCTGCCTCACAGCGCCAGAGACCCGGATTTATTCCCACATCAGGCGACTCTCTGTGGAGTTTGCACATTCTCCCCGTGTCTGCGTGGGTTTCCTCCAGGTGCTCCGATTGCCTCCCACAGTCTAAAAATATGCAGATTAGGTGAACTGGCCATGCTAAATTGCCCGTAGTGTTAAGTGAAGGGGTAAATGTAGGGAAATGGGTCTGGGTGGCTTGTGCTTCGGCGGGTCGGTGTGGACTTGTTGGGCCGAACGGCCTGTTTCCACACTGTAAGTAATCTAATCTAAGACTTCGAAGAATACAAAGCAGAAAAGAACTCGAACAAGGAGTTAGCAGGACTGTCAGGGGACATGAAATGTGTTTGGCAAACCTGATTATAGAAAATTCAAGGGCATTTTATACATATATAATATGTATTTTATACATAGTGAAAGAGTAGGTCCACTCAAGGACAGAGGCGTGAAGCCAGAGGAAATGGGAGAAGTCCTTAAATACTTTGCATCTGTAATCACAAAGGAGAAGGACATGGTGAATAGTGAGTCTCGGGACGAATCGGTTGAAATTCTGGGGTGTCAGTATAAAATAAGGTGTTGGGTTTTTAAAAAGCATTAAGGTGGACAAATCCCCAGCACCTAATGGGATCTACATGGATGGTAACCCTGATGGGTTTACCTGGTTGCTGCAAGTTATTAACTTTGTTGAAAAGGAATCTGGGTTTTGTGCCATGTCATTGGTTAATATTGTTCACATTAAAAGATGAACACATTAAATTGGTTTTCTCCTCCATTTAGAAATCTTTCACCTCTGTGAAGAATGAAGCAATAATTTTATCTTTGGACAAAGTTAAGGTTGAGTTCTGTGTTGTTTCTGTCAATTTCACTTGTCTGCCAGTCCTCCCCTTCATTTGTCTGAAAATAGTTACTTTTGTTTAATAATTATTTTAATAAAATTATTATTACCATCTCTTGTTTTGAGGTTGGTGCTATTTTCTGTCGCCAGTGCAATTAAAAAACATTGTTTTAAGATCTGTGGCAATTGATGTTTCTAGCTCCTTATTGCTTCGACCTGTGTCCATTTTAAATGTGGTTGAAATGTGGCTAAAACACCTCTCATTTAATGGCTAGCCGAATTCTGAGGAGACACTTACTGTGTGTCTATACTGATATCTCTTTAATATCTATGCTGAGGAGCGTTTCTGGAACTTGGGATTTTTTCATTCTGGAGAAATGAAGTATTGGGGTGATATTGCTGGAGCACTTGTCTTCCTGGGCACTAGAAGAACTTAACCCAGACAATGAGGACAAGTGCTGCAGACATTGGAACCACAAATGGCTGACGACAAGTTCAAGATAAGGTTTTCTCAGGATGATGAACAAGATAAGGTTTTCTCAGGATGTCGACAGTCCTGACAGGTAGTGAGTGTGTAGTTTAGAGCAAATTGATAACAAAATTGCTGAAATATGAGGTATGCAATTAAAATATCTGTTTGAGTGACGACCAGAGCTCTGCAGAATGTTTTCCAGTCCCATGGCACCATGCAAACCTGTACCTCAGGTCATTCCCCACACCACCTCCCTCCCTCCCAAAGCCATGGGTTTTCTGCCAAATTGAAAAGATAGATGGGGCAAACTTGTAAATTAACAAAAGGGTAAGGATGATGAGGTACATCAGCCATTTTAGAGTGAGCCAGAAGTGAGAGGCTCTCATGTCAGCTGTATTCCTTTGATATAATGCTGACTAATCAGTAACAGTGAAATATTTAAAACTTAGCAGTAGCTATGAAGGTAAAAGCAGCTAAGAAGGCAAGCAAAGTATATATTACATTTCCTTTTTCCTTTTTTTTTAAAAAAGAAAAAGCTTTTGTAAACACCAGCAGCTTATTTTCAAGTTCTGAATTCGACTTACTTTTCTCCCTTACCCATTTCACTCTCAAGATTACATGCCAGTTATAACATGCTTTCTTTGCTGTAAATGTTCTGTTTTGGTCTTGCATGTTTGCTTGGTCATCCCTCTGTACCTGTGTCCCCCTTTCTAATCTCATTCTCTCACTGTCTGTTGTGTGCTGAGACACTGATATACTAGCTTTTCTAGTTTGTATTGAGGAGGGAACTTTTTTTTGCTACTTTTTAATTACACATCAACATCTATTTTGATCATTGATCTTCTTCCCTGGTATTTGTTTTTCAAGCTATCCTAATATTTTAATGTCAAGGTAACCAATGATAACAAACTGACCTGAGAAACTATCAAATGCTACCATTTCTTTTGCTGAGAAGTATAAAATGTTGCTTGAAAATATAAATACAACTACAATGTGACTATTGCATATTGTTTGTTTTTTTAAAGGAACAAAGAATGTTAATGCCTTTTATCTCAAGGGAATACCAGGGGAAATGAGCACTTAGATACTCTGTTTAGAGTAGCAGATGGCCAACGCTGAACCATAACCTCAAATATGATTGTGAGCTCATCTGGGGGAAATTCTCAAATGCACATTCAAGTCACACTATGCCAGTGTTCACTCTGTGTCTGGCGGAGTAATCTGAATAGGCACTGTCACTGGCGAAGTGATAATCACTAACATTTGGGATCCAGGATGCAAAATTATGAAAGATATTCTGATGCATGAATGGATCACAGTAGCTTGAAAACCAAATGGTCAGATGACAATGCATACATTAAACTCTGGAAGCATTAAAGTTTTGTATTAGTGTACTGTCTAAGGTGAAGTAATTGCACTTTAATACTCTGCTAACTGGAACGTCTGGATGTGTGATGTAAAATCTATCTAGGTAAGTTTGCCCCAATACAGTTTTAAAAATATGGGATCAGCTTTACCGTGGTTCTTAATTTTCCAATACAAATGCATGCTGGTGGAAAGAGCATCTGACAAGTACAGTAACCATTCTTTTCCCCTGTATCCTTAGTGTAGAGTCTTTTTGTTCCCTTCTGCATGATTTTTAAATGGGTTTTCCTTCCCTCCTTTTTTGTATTCCTCTTCCCTTGCACCTCCACAGCATGCTTCCTCAAGTCGTCACAATATACAGGTCAGACGCCATCTTGACTTTGTGGAGGAAGACTTGGACATGAGGACTGTAAGTCACTTTCAGAGTGCATGTTTATGCATGATTGCATGTGTTTACTTGTTTCCATGCTCTTCCTTGTATGTTTTTGCCGATTTTTACACTGCCTAGTGCTTGTGTTACATGCTTTTTCCACATTTTACCTTTCTTATCAAGTTGTCAATCTCTTTAATTAAATCAAAAGATCAGTAATGAGGCTCAACGTCTTGATCAGCACCTGAAGAAAAGGTTTACAACTTTGGTGTAAAAGTGCTTCCTTGGAGACTTTACATGGCTGGATTGCTCAGATTTTTGAGTATAGGAGTTGGACGTTACATTGAGGACTTGGTGAGGCTTCTTCTGGAGTGCTGTATGCAGTTCTGGTCACTTTGATAGAAAATATATTACTGAGCTGGAGAGGTTTAAGAAGAGGTTTACCAGGATGTTGCCGGCAGTGAAGGGTTTGAGTTATTAAAAATAGATTGGAGAGGATGGAAATGTTTTTCAATGGAGTGTGGGAAGTTAAGAGGTGACCTTACAGAGGTTTATAAAATAATGACGGTGTAGATAAGGTAACTGGCAGGTGCCTTTTCCCTTGAAGAGTTTCAAGCCTTGGGAGCATATTTTTAAAGTGAGAGTAGAAACATTTAAAAAAGACATGAGGAGCAATTTCTTCACACAGACAGTGGTCTGTTAATGGAATGAGGAAGTGGTGAATGTGGGTCAGTTACAACATTTAAAGTACACGAGTAAGAATTGTTTGGAGGGAAATGGGCCAATTGCAGGCAAGTGAGTCCAATGTAGTTTGAGATTTTGGTCTGTACGGACTGATGGGACCGAGGGGTCTGTTTGTGTACTGTGATTCTGTGATTGCCTTTTGAAGTGAATGGTGAGAAGAAAATGGAATAAATGCCCTTCTGGATGCAGCTATTTCATTGGTAGCAGTATTTTATTTCCAAGGCCAGATGGGTCCCTTTTGTTTATTCCGTAGAAGCTCGTTTTGATATTTGCTGTTGAAAATGCTTCCGTTTATGTAAATAGGAAAAAGCATGGTGCTCATGAAAACAATATCTTTCTTTTATAGAGTCATAGAGATGTACAGCATAGAAACAGACCCTTCGGTCCAACCTGTCCATGCCGACCAGATATCCCAACCCGATCTAATCCCACCTGCCAGCACCTGGCCCATATCCCTCCAAACCCTTCCTATTCATATACCCATCCAAATGCCTTTTAAATGTTGCAATTGTACCAGTCTCCACCACTTCCTCTGGCAGCTCATTCCATACACATACCACCCTCTGCGTGAAACAGTTGCTCCTTGGCTCCCTTTTATATCTTTCCCCTCTCACCCTAAGCCTATGCCCTCTAGTTCTGGCCTCCCCAACCCTAGGGAAAAGACTTTGCCTATTTACCCTATCCATGCCCCTCATGATTTTGTAAACCTCTAAGGTCACCCCTCAGCCTCCGATGCTCCAGGGTAAACAGCCTCAGCCTGTTCAGCCTCTCCCAATAGCTCAAATCCTCCAACCCTGGCAACATCCTTGTAAATCTTTTCTGAACCCTTTCAGGTTTTACAACATCTTTCCGATAGAAAGGGGACTAGAATTGCACACAATATTCCAACAGTGGCCTAACCAATGTCCTGTACATCCACAACATGACCCCCCAGCTTCTGTACTCAATTCTCTGACCAATAAAAGAAAGCATACCGCCTTCACTGTCCTATCCACCTGTGACTCCACATTCAAGGAACTATGAACCTGCACTCCAAGGTCTCTTTGTTCAGCAACACTCCCTAGGACCTTACCATTAAGTGTACAAGTCCTGCTAAGATTTGCTTTCCCAAAATGCAACATCTCACATTTATCTGAATTAAACTCAGTCTGCCACTTCTCGGCACATTGGACCGTCTGATCAAGATCCTGTTATAATCTGAGGTAACATTCTTCCCTGTCCACTACACCTCCAATTTTGGTGTCATCTGCAAACTTACTAACTGTACATCTTATGCTCGCATCCAAATCATTTATGTAAGTGACAAAAAGTAGAGGACCCAGCACCGATCCTTGTAGCACTCCACTGGTCACAGGCCTCCAGTCTGAAAAGCAGCCCTCCACCACCACCCTCTGTCTTCTACCTTAGAGCCAGTTCTGTATCCAAGTGGCTAGTTCTCCCTCTATTCAGTGAGATCTAACTTTGCTAACCAGTCTCCCATGGGGAATCTTTTCGAACGCCTTACTGAAGTCCTTATAGATCACATCTACCGCTCTGCCCTCATCAATCCTCTTTGTTACTTCCTCAAAAAACTCAATCAAGTTTGTGAGACATGATTTCCCATGCATAAAGCCATGTATTTTATTGGAAAATATTCACTCACTTTGTAGTTTTACAATTTGAGTGGAGCTAGATTTATCTAAAGAAATCTTTGACAAGCAGCCATAAATCAGCACCTGAAGAAAAGGTTTACAACTTTGGTGTAAAAGTGCTTCCTTGGAAACTTTAAATGGTTGGATTGCTCAGACCTTTGAGTATAGGAGTTGGGACATTATGTTGAGGTTGAACAGGACATTGGTGAGGCTTCTTATAAAGTGCTGTGTGCAGTTCTGGTTATCCTGTTGTAGGAATTATAAATGTCTGTGTAGAGTAGATACAAGACAATAAGGCATAGGAGCAGAAATTAGGCCATTTAGCCCATTGAGTCTACTCTACCATACAATCGTGGCTGATAAGTTTCTCAGCCCCATTCTCCCACTTTCTCCCCATAACCCTTGATCCCCTTGAGACTCGAGCCTATCTATCTCAGTCTTAAATATATTCAATAATCTGGCCTCCACAACCTTCTGTGGCAATGAACTCCATAAATTTGCCACACTCTGGCTGAAGACATTTCTCCTTATCTCCGTTCTAAAAGGTCTTTTCTTCCCCTAAGGCTGTGCTCCCAGGTCCTAGTCTCTCCTACCAATGGAAACAGCTTCTCAATATCTGCTTCTCATCTTCTCTATTCAGGCCATTCGTTATTCTGTATGATTCAATTAGATTCCCTCCTCATCCTTATAAAGTCCATCGAGTATAAACCCAGAGTCCTCAAATGTTCCTCATATGTTAAGCTTTTCATTCCTGAGATCATTCTTGTGAACCTCCTCTGAACACGCTCAAGGGCCAGTACATCTTTCTGAGATATGGCACCCAAAACTGTGCACAATACTCCAAATGTAATCAGACCAGAGCCTAATAGGACTTTAGAAGTACATCTCTGCTTTTATATTCAAGTCCTCTCAAAATAAATACCACCATTGCATTTGCCTTCCTAACTATTGACTCAACCTGCAATTTTACCTTGAGAGAATCCTGGACTAGAACTCCCAAGTCTCTTTGCACTTCAGACTTCTGAAATTTCTCTCCATTTTTAAAAAATAATCCATGCCTCTATTCTTCTGACCAAAATGCATGATCTGACACCTTCCCACATTGTACTTCATCTGCCACTTCTTTGCCCACTCTTCTCACCTGTCCAAATCCTTCTGCAGCCTCCCTGCCATCTCAATTCGACCTTTCCTCTACCTAGCTTTGTATCATCTGCAAAGTTAACCAGAATGCACTCAGTTCCTTCATCTAGATCATCTTAATGTATAAAGTGAAAAGTTGTGGTCTTAACATGGAGTCTTGCGAAACCCCACTTGTCATCAGCTGTCATCCTGAGAAGGACCCTTTTATCCCCACTCTCTGCTTCCTGCCAGGCAACCGAGCTTCTATCTATGCTAGTACCTTGCCTCTGACACCATGGGCCCTTATCTTACTCAGCTGCCTCCTGTGCAGCACCTTGTCAAAGACCTTCTTGAAGTCCAGATATATAACATCCACTGGTTCTCCTTGGTCTAACCTGCTTGTTACTTCCTCAAAGAAGTCTAGCAGATTTGTCAGGCATGACCTCCCCATGATGAAACCATGTTAACTGTGCCTTATTTCACATACACTTCCAAGTATTCAGAAATCTCATCCTTCACAATGAATTCCAGGATCTTACTCACGACTGAGGTTAGACTAATCATTTTGTAATTTTCTGTCTTTTGCCTTGCTCTCTTTTTAAACCAAGGTGTCACGTTAGCAATTTTCCAGTCCTCTGGGGCCCCTCCCTGATTCTAGCGATTCTTGAAAGATCACTACTGCCCCCACTATCTCTTCAGCTATCTTCCTTAGAACTCTGGGGTATCGTCCATCTGGTCCAAACGATTTATCCACCTTCAGACCATTCGGTTTTCCTAGCACCTTCTCCTTGGTGATGGCCACCATACTCAGTTCTGCCCCCTCACTATCTTGAATTTTTGGGATATTACTCAGTTTTCTACTGTGAAGACTGACACAAAGTAATTATTCAGTTCCTCAGCCATTTCCTTGTTCCCCACTATCTCTCCAGCATCATTTTCCAGCAGCCCAAAGTCCACTTTTTACTCTCTTTTGCCCTTTATATATCTAAAGAAGCTCTTACAGTCTTTCTTTATATTACTGGCTAGCTTACCCTCACATTTAATCTTCTCCTCCCTCATTTCTTTTTTTTGTTGCCCTCTGTTAGTCTTTGTAAGCTTTCCAGTCCTCTGGTTTCTCACTGCCATTCGCCACCTTGTATGCTTTCTGTTTTGCTTTTATTCTATCCCTGACTTCCCTAGTCAGCCTTGGTTACCTCATCCTTCCTGTACCATATTCCTCTTTCCTTGGGATGAATCTCTGCTGTGTCTCCTGAATTACTCCTGGAAACTCCTGTCATTGCTGTTCTGCTGTCCTCTGCTGGGGTCCTCTGATTCTGTGTTCTTCCTCTCAAATTTCAGAGTAAATTCAATCATATTGTGATCACTGCCTCCTAAGAGTTCCTTCAACTTAAGCTCCTTTATCAAGTCTGCCTCAATTGCACAACACTAAATCCAGTATGTATTAGTGTTTGAGCACTAGGAACTATATTTAGTTGCTGGGAGCAGCTATTCTGTGCTCATCCAAAATCTGGCTGTTTTGGGAAGTGCTCATCCTATATCCCATAAAATTAAGTAGTCCATCAACTGTTGAATTTTGAGGTGAAGTGAATTGACCGGGCCAATTTCAAAGGCCTCAAATTATTAGTAATTTCCAATAAAGCTAGATGTCCTTTCCTTTGCAGGCTTAGCTCTGTCTCCCTTCCTCCTTCCCTTCCTTATGGCCAGTCATTCTTCACATATGAACTTAAATTTTTATTTCTAGCAGATAGTATGATGTCATGGAAAGGTTGCTGTTAACTTATGCAAGGATCTGATGAGTGCATTCATTCTCTGGCAGTTTACCAAAGTGGCTATTTTTCATGAATTGTAATGAAGGCCACTTAACTTAGTTAACTACATGGCGAGTGTGTGGTTATGAATAATGTCACCAGAACCGGTTTAATTCCTATTCCGAATGAAGCAGACATCTGACATGTCTCCTTGCTTGCCTCTGAGAGTGGGTAATGATAAACCTACACTGACGCAAACTGCCAAAAAAAAGCTCAGGATGAAGCATCAGCTGACAATGGACCAATGAATTGCCTTCAAGAACAGCGCAACTGAATGAATAAATGAGCCACTGAGTGCAATCACGTGGCTCAGTCCATCAAGTACATCACAGCCAAATCCTGTTCTGGGTTTACATGTTTCTTTAGCAATGCATGGTGATTAGTAGCAAATCTATGTAGATTTGATACTAGATTTCTAGATATTAATGCCAATAGGAGATTTGGGTGGCACAGTGGTTAGCACTGCTGCCTCACAGCACCAGAGACCGGGGTTCAATTCCTGCCTCGGGCAACAGTCTGTGTGGAGTTTGCACATTCTCCCCGTGTCTACGTGGGTTTCCTCTGGGTGCTCCGGTTTCCTCCCACAGTCCAAAGACGTGCAGGTTAGGTGAATTGGCCACGCTAAATTGCCCGTAGTGTTAGTGAAAGGGTAAATGTAGGGGAATGCTTCTGGGTGGGTTGCTCTTCAGAGGGTCGGTGAGGACTTGTTGGGCCAAAGGGCCTGTTTCCACACGGTAGGGAATCTAATCTAATCTAATCATATAGAATCATAGAGTCATACTGCAAGGACACAGACCCCTTCGGTTCAACTAGCACACGGCAACCATTTTCTCACATTAAACTAGTCCCACTTGCCTGCGTTTGGCCCATATCCCTCCAAATCTTTCCTATTTATGTACTTATTGAAATGCCTTTAAAAATCCAAATGATTTTTAGTAACTGTACCTACATCCACCAGTTCCACTGGCAGTTCATTCCACATACTCTGTGTTAAAAAAAAAAGTTGCTCCTCACATCCTTTTTAAAACTTGCTTCTCTCACCTTAAAGATATGTCCCCTAGTTTTGAAGCCCGCCTCCCCGCCCACCCTAGTGAAGGGAAACTTGCTATTCACCTCATCTATACCCCTCATGATGATATAAACCTCTACAAAGTCGTCCCTCATCCTCCTATGTTCCAGTGAAAAAAGTCCCACTCTCTCCAGCCTATTTTTATTACTCGACTCTCTGTTCCCATGCAATACCCTGGTAAATCTTTGCTGATCCGTCTCCAATTTAATATCCTTCCTAAATCAGGGCAACCAGAACTGCGCACAGTACTCCAGAAGAGACCTCTCAAACATCCTGTGAAACCTCAATATGACTTCCCAACTCCTACACTCAAAGGTCTAAGCAATAAAGGCAGGTGTGCTAAAAGCCTTCTTAACCACCCTGTCTACCTGAGGTGCAAATTTCAAAGAATTACATACTTGAACCCTAGGATCCTCTGACCTACAACACTCCCAGGGCGCTACCATTAATTGTATGAGTCCTGTCTTGTGTATTTTATCAAAATGCAATACCCCTCCTTTATCCAAACTAAACTCCATCTGCTGCTACTCAGCCCATTGACATAATTGTTCAAGATCTTATTGTAATCTTAGAGAACATTCTTCATAGTCGACTACACCACCAATTTTGGTCTCGTCTTCAAACCTACTAATTATGCCTGTTATGCTCTCATCCAAATCGTTTATATAAATGACAAACAAAGGTTGACCCAGTACTGATCTCTGTGGAACACCGTTAGTTACAGGTCTCCAGTCTGAGAAACAAGCCTCCACCACCACCCTCTATCTCTTACCATCAAGTCAATTTCATATTCAATTCGCAAGCTCTCCCTAAAATCCCATTTGATCCACTTTTACCAATTAGTCTACCATGCAGAACCTTGTCAAAGGCTTTGCTGAGGTCCAGGTAAACAACATCTACCACTCTGCCCTCATCAATCTTTTTGGTTATTTCCTCAAAAAAATCAAAAACGTTTGTGAGACATGATTTCCCTTGCACAAACCCACACTGACTATCCCTGATCAGTCCTTGCCTTTCCAACAGGCACATAAATCCTATCTTTCAGAATTCCCTCCAACAACTTACCCATCGCTGATGTCAGGCTCACAGATCTATTGTTTCTAAATTTCTCCTCACAGCTCCACAACATACTGGGATACATTTGATTAAGACCCACAGATTTACTCACTTTTGTTTTCTAAGAACTCCGGCACTTCATCTTCTGTAATGTGAACTGTTTTCAAAACATCAATATTTATTTCCCCAGTTCTCCAGCCTCCATTTCTTTCTCCACAGTAAAAATTGATGCAAAATATTCACTAAATGTCTCTCCCATTTCCTGAGCTTCAGTACATAAATGATCTCATTGATCTTTAAGGGATACTATTCTCTCTGTGGTTGCCCTTTTGCTCATAATGTACTTGTAGAATCCCTTTGGATTATGCTTAACCTTATCTACCAAGACTATCTCATATCCCCTCTTTGCCTTCCTGATTTCCCTGTTAAGAATGTTCCTATACTCCTTATACATTTCAAGAGATTCATTTGATCTCTGCTGTTCGTATTACAATATACAATTCTATTTTATTCTTGACTAGAACCTGTACATCTTTTATTCATCCATTGTACCCTACTGTTATCAGCATTACCTTTCACTGTAACAGGAACATCATGCCTCTGAACTCTCACATCTTTGAAAGCCTCCCACTTGTCATCATCCCTACACTTGCGAACAGTTTACTCAAATCGAGGTGAACATCCCCTTCTTATTTCTAATTCCTACTCATATTGTTTGACTGGATGATCCCTCAGAATTATCTTCCCAGATTACGGTAGTAATATTTTGTTTAATCAAAAATACAACTTCCCCCTCCTCTCTTGCCTCAGTTTATATCCTTCAGATATGAGGAAAGTGTGGGAAAATGGTGTTGACGTGAATAATTAGCCATGACCAAGAATAACAGTAAAGACTCAAGGGGTCAAATAACCTACCCCTGCTCCAATGCTCCTGTGGTAATCCCAGGGTTCAGCAAGTAACTGCCATCCCCCAAATTCTAACAAAGTATCCAACAGGCATTAACAATTTTGGTATGTGAGAGAAATTGGAGTTTAATACATTGTTAAAAAACTTCTTTGTCCAGATTAGGTTTTAGTCAGATGACAAATTGGGATGAATGAAGAGAGGAGAATAGGTGGGTCTCCTGCCATCCTTACCTCAATGATGCATGCTTCCTCTTTGCTCCTGCTTTGTTGAGTTGCTTTGTGGCAAGAAAATGCCATAATCTTAATGCACTGATCCTGAGAGGTGAAGATAGCAGAAATTATTTGGCCTCCGTGGTAGAGAATAGCACATGCTATTCATAATTATCCTCTTCTCTCCCATATAAAGCTGATGCCTTCAACCATCTATGTTTGAATAAGATTAATTTTAATGAGAGGAAACAATTCTTGAATAAAAACAAAAAATGTACACAGTAGATAGTTATTCCGCAACTCTTTCTCCAGTACATTAATGACATTATTGGCATTGCTTTATGCTCTCATTCGGATTTGGGAAAGTTTATCAATTTTGCTTCCAATTTCCACCCTGTTCTCACCTTCATTTGGTCCATCTCTGACTCCTCCCTTCTATTCAAATTCTTTGTTTTATTTTTGGAATAAGATTATCACCAATATTCACTATACATCTATCGATTCTTACAGTTACCTGGATTATACATCCTCATACACTGCTTCCAGTAAAGACTTTATTCCATTCTCTCAGATTCTCCATCTCCATCCAATCTCTTCCAATGATGCTAGCTTCTGTATAGGGGTCTCTGAAATGTCCAACTTCTTCCTCTGCCAAGGATTACTCAGCACCTTGGTTGACAGGGTTCTCAGCCCAGTCTGACCCATCTCCTGCACTTTGGCCTTCACCCCTTCTCTTTCCTCCCACAGCAGTGATAGGGTCCACCTTGTTCATGTCTACCATCCCCCCAGCATCCACATCCAAAAGATCATTAGCCGCCATTTCCACCAGCTCTGTTTCCCTTTCCTCCCTTGTCAACTTTCTGTGGGGTCTGTTCCTTCCAGGACACCCTGGTCTGCTCCTCTTTTCTCCTGACACCTCCCCACTGCACCTTCCCATGCAATTGAAGAATGTGTAACACCAGCCCAATTACTTCCTCCCTCCTAACTGAGCTGCAATTTACTTAATATAGTCTACTGTATTCACTTCTGACAATATGGTCTCCTCTACACTGGGGCGACGAAGCATAGACTATTTGATTTGAAATACTTTAAGTTCCCACACCAAGGGAACAAGGCTTTGCTGATTTTATAAACTATCCCTGCTGAGTCATTGAGGAAAAAAGTCAGTATTGTAGCACACCCTTGGCTGGGACACAGAAAAAACAGACTTGGGAAACAGAACATTCAACATGGGACAGTGAGATAGGCTCTTGACTCAAAGCACAGGGTGTAAATGAAGGACTATATTTGCAATTACGAGACATGGGAAAGACTGTTAAGGACAAAAAAGCAACTGAGACTTCAAAGTTAACTGACCGTGATTGAGCTGGGGAAATCGCAGCTTCCTGCTGACTGTTAGTTGTACATTCGATAATTCTAATAAAAAAGCAAACAATCCAAAATTAAAACAAAAGAACATTACAGAAAGTTGCTGGAGAAGCTCAGCAGATTTCCCTGCGTCTGTGGAGCCAACAGAGTTAATATTTTGAGTCCAATGACACTTCAAAACAAGGTCCCAATTCCGAAGAAGTGTTTGGATTCAAAACCCAAATCTGTTTTGCAGTTCACAGATCTTGCCAGACCTGCTGAGTTTTTACACGACGTTGTTTCTGTTTCAGATCTCTAGCATCCACGGTGTTTTGCTTTTAGAAGAACATTACAATTGGCTTAGATTTCCACCTCAAACTACTATAATCCTTATATACTCTCTCAGTTTTGTAAATCTTACGGATTGGTTCATTCATACCTGGATCTGCAGTACAAAGTTCATGCCTTTACCAAGGGCTCAGAAGGAACAACCGTTGATCCACTATACAAAAGAAAACCGCAAATGTTTTTGACAACTATTTCACCAATTTAAATGGTGCATTTGAAATGGCAACTAGCATTCCAGCTTGTTAACCAGCTGAGGATGATGTGAATGTCCTTGTGATGAAGATAGCAATGATAAGTCAGTTGATAGTGATTTTTGCCATCAGAAACCTTTCAAGTTTGAAGTATCTTTACAGCCTGATTAGTTGGGTACCCCTTACATATTGTCAGAGCTGTAATTTTGATTTATGCTTATTTGCAGCTAATTTATGCCTTTTCCAACCCTTTACTAGTGATGTTGGAGTTCCTCCACTCTTTAGTGAAGTATACTGAGTTATAATTTACAAATTTTGCAATGCTCAGGTTTATGAAACTTAACAGAATAGTGGAAATAAACCCATTCACTAATTGCTGTGTGCAATCTTCCATTTAATGTACCTTCTCTATTTTCTCCAAGTAGAGTGGAAGTTTTAATTTACCAGTACATCACCTTGGTGGTACACACCTTGAAGCCTGGATAGACAGGTTATAATAGGGTCATGCTGGTGACTCTGAGTCTAATGGAGACAAGGCTGTTTCCACATACTCACTGTTACACTATTCAAGCACTGGTGCTGATTAACTGCGTTAATATGGAATATTATGTTTCATGTAGATTGTCTCCTCCTGTAGTCATCTAGTGCTTTAGTTTAAGCTGCTGAAGAGTATCCTCATAGCATTTAGATTCTGAGACAATCCAAAAACTAGATTTAAATTGGGGATGATATTATAAATTCTGAAGAAATACGAACAAGCCAGCCGCTGTGAAAATATTGGATTGAAATTTCTTCCAAGATACTTAGTCATGGAGTCATACAGCATGGAAAAAGACCCTTCATTCCAACTTGTCCATGGCAACCAAGTTTCCCAAGCAAAACTAGACTCATCTGCCTACGTTTGGCCCATATCCTTCTAAACCTTCATTATTCATGTACCTATGCAAATGTCTTTTAAATATTGTAACTGTACCAGCATCCACCACTTCCCTCTGGCAGTTCATTCCACATATGAACCACCCTAAGTGCCCTTCAGGACCCTTTTAAATTTTTCTCGTCCACCTTAAAAATATGCCCCCTAGTTTTGAACTCCTCTACCCTAGGAAAAGGACTTTTGCAGTTCATTTTATCTATGCCCCTCATGATTTTATAAACCTCTAAGGTCACCCCTCAACCTCCAGTGCTCCAGCTTGATAGTACTGAGATATCACAAAGATCTATTTGGTATTGATACAGCCAATGCAATGCTTGAAATTATTTTTTGCTGGGAAAGGAGCATTTCAATTTTTTAAAAGTTCGTTTACATGATGTTGACATTACTAGTTGGGTCAGTATTGATGGCCCATTCCTAATTGTCCTTGTGGTTGTGAACTGCCACCTTGAGCCATTACAGTCCTTATAGATGGATTACAATCCTGTTAGGGATTTTGATATGCAGTGTATTACAAAAATGTGACTATATGTTTGTTCAGAGGTTACTCATGTGTTGTGGGCATTGTGTCTGGACTAGTATTTATCGCCTATCCATAATTCCCCTGAGAAGTTGGTGGTGAGCTCCCTTCTGGAACCAATGCAGTTTTTGGTGTGTAGGTACATGCACAGCAATGCCAGGAAGGGAGTCCCAGAATTTCGATTCAGCAAGTGCAAGCATGGTGATCTCGTTCCACATTCAGGATGCATCTATTCCTGTGCATCGCTCCTATTATTATTTTAGCTGGTAGAGGTTGCAGATTTGTAAGGTGCTATCGAAGGAGCCTTGGTGACTCGTTGTCGTGCATCTTGACAATGGCACATGTTGTTTCAGTGCATCAGTGGTGAAGGGAGTGAATGTTGAAGTTGTTGGAAAGGGCATTTGTCAACAAGCTGCTTTATTCTTTTATGGTATTGAGTTTCTTGAGTGTTGTGCTTTATTTACAGCATAGAAACTGCTTATTTGGCTCAAGTGGACCATGGTGGTGTTTTTACTTCAGATGAACTTCCTCCCACCCTCCTTCATTTAACTGCTTCAATATGGACTTCTATTATTTTCTCCCTTGTGCTTCTTCTTAAATATTCATACTTGTGGTAGTGAGTTCCACATTTTCAACTCTCTGCATAAAAAAGTTTTTTTGAATTCTCAATTGAATTTATTATTAACTACCTAACATTTATGGCGTCTGGTTCTAGTCTTAGACACAAGTGGAAACATCTTCTGAGTATGCTCTTATCAAATCCTTTCATAATTTTAAAGACCTTGATTAGATCACCCATTAGTTTTTCTCTTTTTCTAGAAAACGAGTTACACCCTTCTAAAATCTTTCTTAATAAATTATATACCTTGGGTTTGATTAACATGTAGAGTTTTGCTCCTTCTTCAAAGCCACCACATTGTTTTTTGAAATATTGAAGGCCATAATATTGAATGGCAAAGTATTCCAAGTATGGCCTTACCAACCTTCTACACAACGTTTCAATTCTGTGTTCCTTCCTGAATCATAAGGCTATTTAATCAGTCCACCTTGACAGAGGAGGGCAGTGGGCGTTTCAAAATAGGGTACACACCCTATTCCAAATAATATGAGTAATGTACCAAGAATGCATTTGCATATGCTTCTCTGCCCAAAATGTTGTAAGGAATGTGTTTTGGCACACATTTGCACAGTGACAAGCTAAAAATCAAATGCTCTCAGCCACTGAAGCTGTAACATTGTTCAGAACCAAGATATTAGATCCATTCAAACTTTTTAATATAAGGTTCCACCTTATCCAAGTGAGTCTGTTTTAATTTTAACTCAATTCTTATTCAGTATGCCGTACGACATTTTCTTGAATATTGAATTGCATGAGTGCCAGAGGCCAAATGTTAGGTGTCTACAAGAAAATTTTCTGATTCAGTATGTGGATGTACCTACAAGAGAAGGTGCAAAACTTGACCTACTCTTGGGCAATAAGGCAGGACAGATGACTCGGGTGTCAGTGGGGGAGCACTTTGGGGCCAGCAACCATAATTCTATTAGTTTTAAAACAGTGATGGAAAAGGATAGACCAGATCTAAAAGTTGAAGTGCTAAATTGGAGGAAGGCTAATTTTGATGCTATTAGGCAAGAACTTTCAAAAGCTGACTGGGGCAGATTTTGACAGGCTGGAAAATGGGAATCCTTCAGAAATGAGATGACGAGAGTCTAGAGAAAGTATATTCCTGTTCGGGTCAAAGGAAAGGCTGTAGATGTAGTGAATATTGGATGAGGGTTTGGTTAAGAAAAAGAAGGAAGCATATGTCAAATATAGAAAGGAGAGATTGAGAGAATCCTTAGATTAGATTAGATTCCCTACGGATTTCCTACAGTGTGGAAACAGGCCCTTCGGCCCAACCAGTCCACACCGACCCTCCGAAGAGTAACCCACCCAGACCCATTTCGCTCTGACCTAACACTGTGGGACAATTTAGCACGGCCAATTCACCTGACCTGCACATCTTTGGACTGTGGGAGGAAACCGGAGCACCCGGAGGAAACCCACGCAGACACAGGGAGAATGTGCAAACTCCACACAGACAGTCACTCGAGGCTGTAATTGAACCTTGGACCCTGGTGCTGTGAGGCAGCAGTGCTACCCATTGAGCCACCATGCTGCCCTTAAAGGCAGTTGAGTATACTTAAAAGGGAAAAAAGGAGGGCAAAAAGGGGACATGGGATAACTTTGGCAAATAGGGTTAAAGAGAATCCAAAAGGATTTTTACAGATGCATTAAGGACAAGAGGGTAACTAGGGAGAGAGTAGGGCCCTTCAAAAATCAGCAAGGCATCCCGTGTGTGGAGCCGCAGAAGATGGGGGAGATACTAAATGAGTATTTTGCATCAGTGTTTACTGTGGAGAAGGACATGGAAGATATAGAATGTGGGGAAATAGATGGTAACATCTTGAAAAATATCCATATTACAGAGGAGGAGGTGCTGGATGTCTTGAAATGCATAAAAATGGATAAATTCCCAGGACCTGATCAGGTGTACCCTAGAATTCTGTAGGAAGCTAGGGAAGAGATTGCTGGGGCCTTTACTGAGATATTTGTATCATTGATAGTCACAGGTGAGGTGCCAGAAGACTGGAGGTTATCACTGTTTAAGAAAGGTGGTAAGGAAAAAACTGTAGACCAATGAGCCTGACGTCGGTGGTGGGCAAGTGTCGGAGGGAATCCTGAGGGACAGGATTTACATGTATTTGTAAAGGCAAAGACTGATTAGAGATAGCATGACTTTCTGCATGGGAAATCATGTCTCACGATGAGTTTTCTGAAGAAGTAACAAAGAGGATTGATTAGGGCAGAGCAGTAGACTTGATCTGTGTGGAGTTCAGTAACGCATTTGACAAGGTTCCCCATGGGAGATGGTTAGCAAGGTTAGATCTCAGGAATACAGGGAGAACTAGCCATTTGGATGCAGAACTGGCTTGAAGGTAGAAGACAGAGGGTGGTGGTGGAGGGTTGCTTTTCAGACTTGAGGTCTGTGACCGGTGGAGTGCCACAAGGATCGATCCTGGTCCACTATTTTTCATCATTTACAATAATGATTTGGATGTGACTGTAGGAGGTATAGTTAGTAAGTTTACAGATAACGCCAAAATTGGAGGTATAGTAGTCAGTGAAGAAGGTTACCTCAGAGTACAACAGGATCTTGATCAGATGGGCCAGTGGGCTGAGGAGTGGCAGATGGAGTTTAGATAAATGCAAGGTGCTGCATAGCAGGACCTATACACTTAATGGTAAGATCCTAGGGAGTGTTGCTGAACAAAGAGATCTTGGAGTGCAGGTTCATAGTTACTTGAAGGTAGAGCTGCATGGTAGACAGGAAGTGAAGAAGACATTTGGTATGCTTTCCTTAATTGGTCAGAGTATTGAGTACAGGAGTTAGGTCATTTTGCAGCTGTACAGGACGTTGGTACGGCCACTTCTGGAATATTGTGTTCAGTTCTGGTCTCCTTCCTATTAAAAGGATGTTGTGAAACTTGAAATGTTTCAGAAAAGATTTATAAGGATGTTGCTAGGGTTGGAGGATTTGAGCTATAAGGAGAAGCTGAATAGGCAGGGGGTTGCTTTCCCTCGAGAGTTAAGAGGGTGAGGGGTGACCTTATAGAGGTTTATAATATCATGAGAGGCACAGATAGGATAAATAGACAAAGTATTTTCCCTGGGGTGAGGGAGTCCAGAACTAGAGGGCATAGGTCCAGGGTGAGAGGGGGAAGATGTAAAAGGCACCTAAGGGGCAACTTTTTCATGCAGAGCATGGTACGTGTATGGAATGAGCTGCCAGAGGAAGGGGTGGACGCTGGTACAATCTCAACATTGAAAAGGCATTTGGATGGGGGGTATATGAATAGGAACAGTTTAGAGGGTATGGGCCAAGTACCAGCAAATGGGACTAGATTGGGTTGGGATATCTGGTTGGCATGGACAAGTTGGACCAAAGGGTCTGTTTCTGTGCTGTACATCTCTATGACTCGAAGTGAGCATTTTAGCAGATGGAGAATCTCTTTCCAATTTTACTGCAGAGCATTAACTGATTAGTTTACTGTGTCAGGGAGCAATGGTACTGTTACCAAAATTACTACATGTTGGTGTTGCAATGTGAATAAATTTTAAAAAATACACAATCCAATCCTGAATCTGTGTATTAATATTTTAAAAACATTGCAGAGCAAACAAAACATCTCAGTTGACACAGTATATGTTCCATTTTTTATTACCATTGAGATTTAAAGATGTAATTTGAAGCAAATCCCAAGGTCTCTTCTGAAAGACAGGGTAAGTAGAGATTGTTCTCCCAGGTCTGTATGATCATTCAGTTCAAAATAGTCATGAGAAGCACCACTGTTGCTAAGCGACAGCAATCATGTAATCATGAAGGAAACCTATTAACATGAAACAAATATTTGTCATTCCTTTCTGATGTGGGATATCATAACTTCTCTGAAGAAATACGCTATGTTTATACAAATTAAAATTGGCTGCTTACATTTATTCTTTGCGTATGAAGGACAATTTTCTATTTTCTGTTCATTTTGCTACAATAGCACCTGCCCTCTCTTGTTAATCTGGGACACTTCCCCTTAGTTAACCTTGCCAAAAGAACTAAGTTACATGTGTATGCCTTCATACTAATTTTCAACTAACTATTTCAAATTGGAAACTATAAAAGTCAAAGCTTAACATTTTATCCAAAAAGTTACGTTGATATAGCATCTTTAATATGGTAAAACATTTCAAATTGGTTTGCAGGAAAGTAATTGGACAAAAGGTGACATTGAACCAAGTGAGTTACGATTTCGTCAGGTGGCTGCAACCAGCGGTGTTCTGCAGGGATCAATGCAGGGTCCATTATTGTTTGTTATTTATATAAACTATTTGGATGAAAGTATAGGAAGCATGGTTAGTAGGTTTGCAGATGATATCAAACTTCATGCTATAGTGGACAGTGGAAAAGTTCAAAGGGATTTTGATCAGCTGGTCAAAGGGCCAAGGAATAGCAGATGGAGTTTAATTTAGATAAATGTGGGGTTTCGCATTTTCATAAGTCAACCCAGAGTAGGACTTGCACAGTTAACGATGGGGCCCTGTAGAGTATTGTCAGAGAAACTGAGGAGTTCAGGTATATAGTTTCTTGAAAGTGGTGTTACAGATAGAAGAGGTGGTTAAGAAGGTTGTTGGCAAGCTTGACTTCATTGGTTAGAGCACTGAGTATAGGATGTGGGTCGTCCTGTTGTGGCTGCACAGGGCAATGGCAAGGCCACTGCATATAATTCTGGTTGCCATGCTATAGGAAGGATATTACTAAATTGGAAAGGGTACAGAAAAGATTTACAAGGATGTTACCAGGACTGGAGGGTTTGAGTTATGGGCGGCATGGTGGCACAGTGGTTAGCACTGCTGCCTCACAGCGCCAGAGACCAGGGTTCAATTCTGTCTGTGTGGAGTTTGCACATTCTCCCCATGTCTGTGTGGGTTTCCTCCAGGTGCTCCGGTTTCCTCCCACAGTCCAAAAATGTGCAGGTTAGGTGAATTGGCCATGTTAAATTGCCCGTAGTGTTAGGTGAAGGGGTAAATGTCAGGGAATGGGTCTGGGTGGGTTGCTGTTCGGAGGGTCGGTGTGGACTTGCCGGTCCGAAGGGCCTGTTTCCACACTGTAAGTAATCTTAACAAAAAAAAGAGGCAGGATAAGCGGCACAGTGGCTCAGTGATTAGCACTGCTGCCTCACAGCACCAGGGTCCCAAGTTCGAATCTCAGCCTTAGGTAACTGTGTCTGTGTGAAGTTTGCACATTCTCCCCATGTCTGTGTGGGTTTCCTCCAGGTGCTCCGGTTTCCTCCCACAATCCAAAAGATGTGCAGGTCAGGTGAATTGGCCATGGTAAATTGCCCATAGTGCTTGGTGCATTAGTCAGAGGGAAATGGGTCTGGGTGGGTTACTCTTCGGAGGGTCAGTGTGGACTTGTTGGGCCATAGGGCCTGTTTCCGCACTGTAGGGAATCTACTCTAATCAAAAAGCTATGACTTTTCTCCTTGGAGAGTAAGAGGTTGAGGGGTGACCGTATAAAGGTTTATAAAATCATGAGGCATAGGAAAGGTAAATAGTGAAGGCCTTTTCCCGAGGGTAGGGCAATTCAAAACTAGCGAGCATAGATTTAAGGTGAGAGGGGAAAGATTTGAAAGGGACCTGAGGGGCAACCTTTTCACACAGTATGGTGCTTACATGGAATGAAATGGTCAAGGCAGGTACAGTTGCAACATTTTAAAGACATTTGGAACATGAAAAGGAAATACTTAGAGATATGAGCTGGAAATGTGTTGCTGGAAAAGCACAGCAGGTCAGGCAGCATCCAGGGAACAGGAGAATCGACGTTTCGGGCATAAGCCCTTCTTCAGGAAAGGGCTTCTTTCCTGAAGAAGGGCTTATGCCCGAAACGTCGATTCTCCTGTTCCCTGGATGCTGCCTGACCTGCTGCGCTTTTCCAGCAACACATTTCCAGCTCTGATCTCCAGCATCTGCAGACCTCACTTTCTCCTTAGAGATATGAGCCAAGTGCAGGCAAATGTGACTAGTTTAATTTGGGAAACCTGGTTGGACATTCTGACTCATAGGAGAAAGTGAGGACTGCAGATGCTGGAGTACCAGAGTTGAAGAATGTGGTGCTGGAAAAACACAGCAGGCCAGGCAGCATCCGAGGAGCAGGAGAATCAACGTTTCGGGCATAAGTCCTGAAGAAGGGCTTATGTGCGAAACGTCGATTCTCCTGCTCCTCGGATGCTGCCTGGCCTGCTGTGTTTTTCCAGCACCACATTTTTCATTCTGACTCATAGCCAGAGTCATCAAACACGAAGGGTCTGTTTCTGTGTTGGATGACTCTGACTATGAGTCTATGACTGAAAGCTTAATCAAACATAGTCTTTGAGAAGCATCTTAAGGGAAGGGAAAATGTACATGGCACAAAAGGCCAGTTTAAGTTTGAGTTCTTGAATTGGATTGGATGCGTGAGGAGAAGGGAATTTAGGTCCAATTAAGTTTACTTATCATACAGTACCAAAGAGGTCCCTCAGCGCATTGATCCTGTACTACCAAAAATATACTACTAGCTACACTTTGTCCACTGTTTTTCTTTATTCGTTCAAGGAATAAGGGCATAATTTGTTGTCCATCTCTAATTGCCCAGAGTAAACCACGTTGCTGTGGGTCTGGAGTCACTTGTAGGCTCGGCCAGGCCAGGTAAGGATGGTAGTTTCCTTCCGTAAAGGAAACTTTTTCCAAAAGGACATTAGTGAACCAGTTTTTCCTGACAATCGACAGTGAATTCATGGTCATCATTAGACACTTAATTCCAGATTTTTTAAAACTATTGAATTGAAATTCCACCATCTGCTATGGCAGGATTCGAAACCTGGTCCCTAGAACATGATCTTGGTCTCTGGATTAACAGTCCAGTGATAATACCACTAAGCCATCCCTTCTCTCTCCACATCTGCAGTAGGCCTATAGCCTTGAATGTTTTGATGCTTCAAGTTTTTATCCAAGTACTTTTTAAAGGTTGTGAGGTTACCCATCTCAATACCCCTCCAAGGCAGTGAATTCCAGACCCCCAATACCCTTTGGGTGAAAATAAAATGGGTCAAAAGCCCTCTCAAACCTTCTGCATTTCACTTTAAAAGTGTGCATCCTTGTTCTTGACCCTTCAACTGTGGAGGATAGCTGGTTTCTGTCCACTGTATCCATGCCCCTCATAATCTTAAGCACGTCTATCAAGACCCCCACTTAATGTGGAAGGAAAAGATCCTGTAGGGATTTGAACATGAACGTCTTTTTAAAGTTTCATGTTAGTGGACCAAGAGCAAATGGAGATCTGTGTGCACCAATAATGGGTATGGTGGACTTGGTGTGAGTTAGAATATGGGCCACAAGGTTTTGTATTACCTCTAGTTTGAGGGTGGAAGATAAAAGTCTTGCTAGGAGATTTGGACTAATCGAAGCAGCATGATATCTCTAGGTAATTATCATTACTGGGAATGCTTCCTCGTTTGATCTGTTTACCTGGCCCAAGAATACATTCAAAGTGAAGTGTTTGGCTGAGGTCCACCAATGAGGTGTCAGTCAGGATCAATCCTTGAACTTTTCTGGTTGGAATTGTTGAATTCTGTGCAGCCTTTAATATACTTAGTGGTGGAGTCTCCGGGGCTGGGAGTACTGTTTTGGAATATGTTTGTAGTTCTGCAAAGCACAAACAGTCGGTGAAGCTTTGGGCCCAGTGAACTGAGGTTCAGTTCATTTTCTACTAAGTCAGAACTTGGACAAAATGTATTTGTTTGAAGAAGCTTTAGTGAGGGACTAAGGCCCATGGTTACAAAACATCATCATACCGAGAAAAAATAGGGAGAGGTGAGAAGCTAACTTTATAAGGGATATATTTGAATGCTGCCTGGGCATTATTGAAAGGGCCTAGGGGAAGAATGAAGAAGGTAGTTTCAGAGTTTTGAAGACCTGGGTAAAAAAAAAGAAATGGCATCATCCAAAGAAAAGTCTAACGTTCATCTGTGGTGGGTGTTAGCTGAGGAAGAAGGGGAATCTCTAAAAGCAGATGGTGATACCATGATTTTGAGTGATAAATGTTAATATAGGAAGGAAGAGGAGAAGTGATTAACAGCCAATATGAAGGGATAAATAAATAAAAGAATCATTGAAGGAGAACTGGGATACCTTTAAACATACCTTTAAACATAAAAGGAACTTTCTTATACTTGAGAATGAGGAGCTGTTGGAGATGCTCTACTTTGCCTTAGCTTTTAGCAGAAGTTGAAAGTGAAACTTAGAAGTATCTCAGAAGACAAATATTTGAAACAAAGCAATTGAAATTAATAGGAATGTAAATAAGAAAGTCCTCAGATGATGACCCACCCTGAATAAAGAAGTGAACGTTGATTAAGCAATCTTTCAGTCATCAAGATGGGAAATTGTCTGTTTGGTAATGAACGTTGCATTAGTGTTCAAGAGCAGGGAAAGGGACTGAAGCTGGAAATAATAGATAGTTAATCTCTGGTGGATTGTGGATAGCTTTGTCACGTCCATATTGCTTGAAACTAGTGTATGTTTAAACCATGCTAAGTCAGGAATAATCAGTATGAATTTGTAAAGGGCAGATCGCATTTGATCAAATTAATTAGTGAAAAGGAATGGTTGTGCAATTTAAGAAGAACTACTTAGAGACTTATACAAATTAAAACATTGTGTTAGCAGGAAAATTATCATGAATGGAAAGATAATTGGGCAGGAAGCAAAGATGTTTTCTTCATTTTGAGTTGTGATGAGTGGGCTGGTGGTGTGATCTGGTCTGTGAAGTCTTGTTCCCCTTGTTCCAAGTTATGTAAAATGATCTGGAAGTTAGATGTGAGAAACCCATTAGGGTGTCTTCCAATTGGGGACATTGCAAACAGGAACAGCGCAGAAAGTCATATAGGTGGCAGATGTATTTTATTTTGGAACAGTGAGAAGTAGATCATTGTTTGGGAGAGGTGGGAGTGGTGGAGTGAGTGAGTGGATGAGTAAGAGAGTTTGATAGTGATGTGCTTATTTCTTCAAACGTGATTAAACATAAAGTCTGCAAAGTTGAGGGATTCTATTTATGAACATTGTTGAAAATAAAAGTAATGGTGAATTTGTTAGGCTACAGTAGGAATTGTTTGTAGCTGTAAAGGGTTTCAGAGGTATGAAAGGGAAATAAATGGCTGATTTGTGTGAATATGTTCAAGTATTGTCTTGACAGCCTATAGTTTGTGTATTGTTATTTCTTGGATGAATTTAACTTCCCTTGTTGTTGTTTTGTATTCCAAACCAATAGGAAACTTGTGCATCATTGCCAGAGATGTCAGTCTTGCAGCTGAACTGGATTTAAGGAGTTAGATGGCAACTGCATTTTGAAATGATCATCCTATCTTTGCGTGGTGTCTTCTGTAAATAGCCTGGCCAAGGCAGACAAAGAATGAATTGTCACAGATCCTCTATATCTTGTTGAAGTGGTAATTGTTCATTTGTAAATGTGTTGAGGCCAATTGTAGCTCCTCAGCTGGGGTCAAATAACTCCAAATGGGACAGAGATCAAACCTAAGTTTCCTTTGTCTTGATTAGATGTTAACCTTGTCAGTTGACCTATAAAGGGAATGAAAGCTGGCATGGTATCTACCAATTTACATTTTCGAATTAAATTGCAACTTTCCCTTGAAAAACTGAAATGTTTCTGAAATTGCTCCAATTTATTGCTGCAATGAATTTATTTCTGCTTCATTGTGACCTGAGACTGGACTAAATGATATTTCCTGTCGTTGAGGGTAGGTACTGTATAGAACTGCCCAAGGAGACTTTTTTTTAAAAAAAAATACCTAAACACGTTATACCAAATCTGGTAGGAAGCTAGCAATCTTAATGCAAATTCACAGGATAACTGATGTGAGAAGTGGAAATGTTTTAGATTTTGGAATAGTTGCTATTGTTGGGTTAGGGTGGGGTTTTGTTTTGACCTGAGAAGATGGTATTACTGGACATTGCTATTGAGCTGCTGGTAATACTTTTATATAACTGACTGACTTGCTCAGCAACTTCAGAAGGTGATGCTGTTGGATTGAAGTCAAATACAGACCAGAGCAGGTAAGGATGGTGGATTTCTTTGGGTGTAGAAATCAGTGAAACTGTTGGGTTTTTTGTAACAATCTGCCAGCTTCAAGGTTGTGTGTACTGACTTTTTAAAAGGGAAACTGAGTTTAGATTCTCAAATTACCACAATGGGATTTGAACTGCTGTCCAGTTCTCTATTATTAGTCTGCTTTAATAACTGCCATGCTGCTGCACACCTTATTAAAGAAACTTTAAACAATCTGACCTGCACCTGTTATCTCAATGTTTGCTAGCGATAGGTAACTAAAATTGAGTTCATCCATTCCCCAGCTAAAAGTTCCTGTCACCAGAATGTTTGCAAAATTCATGAAGAGCTACTAAATCTTCGTTTCCATTCAATTTACTTACAACCAGAAGCTTGTGATAGTAATCCTGATAGCTTTAAAATGATAGGGAGCCAATAGTTAAAAACTGGCAGTGTGAGCTGGGGCTTATCTAGTCAGCTTGACTGAATTCCACACTCAGCAATTATCCTGTCTGATTGATCCCAAAGTATTTCTGTGACCAAATGTGAGGCTGATTTGAAACTTGCACTGGAGATAGGCATGGTACTCTATCATTGTATATTGTTCTGTTTGGATGTATGTTTGAATATATATAATCTTTGAGGAATATATATGAATTTGTTGTTCCCTGAAAGAAAAGTGGTTTACTGCTGAATTGCTTTTCCAATATGATTAGGTTGCTTTTTTTTTTAATCCTATGCTTGCACACTTCAACTTTATTTTATCACTGCACTGATTTATTTCTCTTTTTCTTTATTTCCTGCACCAAGCATTCCTATCTGGACAGGGAAACGTCAATCATTTTGAGAAACATAGCTGGGAAACCTTCTCATTTGCTGACCAAGGTGAAGCGTATCTTCCAACCTGCATGTGATGAAACCTTGTAGGTAGAATGAGTAACCCTGTGACTTGTTGCCAATCCCATATCCTCGTTAATATTTATATATCAAGGAATCTTTTTGATTTCCCGTTTTCTCAATCCATTGCAGTATATTGACCAAACTGCTAGGACTGGTTATACTCAGCTGTACTCCTGTGTCTCTTCCAATAATTGACTTTGTTTGTTAACTCTTTCTGCTTGTGACCCATCCCTTTCCCTAAAAATGAGTGGACAAAATAGGCTTTGTTTTGAGCTTTTGTTTGTATTTGTACTTTTCAAAAACTTGTATTTAAACATATATCTGCATGTCAGCGTGACTAATGCCTGCATGCTATCCCTTGTCAACCTCTCCGAGCACTTCCTGGATAACTTGAAAGAGGAGTTTTGCTCAGTTTTTCCAATTACTTCAAACTTTGTTTTTGTCATTCTGGCAACATGTATTGAATGTTAATTTACTAAGAAAATGGCAACATGCAACTTGCCTGGATTAAAAAAAGCAATATCCTAACAATATTTCCTGCAGCATTTGAGTTGTAATTATATTTAACTGAATGGTTTATTTGTAAATATTAGCAATCAACGAAACACAACTTGGCAAAGCTCCAACTTCTTGATCCCTTGAAAGCTTCTAAAACTTGAGCACTGGACAAATTTGATCCGCAGTGAGTTTTCCAGCTCTTAAAACACAGTTATGATGTTAAACCAAAGCTTCACTGGCTGAAAAATTTGTAAACCAGATGGAGTCCTGCCGAGCAAATATCTGACAACTGAAATGTTTTCTAAAGTTAGTCCCACACTAAAATTCCAAAACATCACTGCATGAGCTCAGTAATATGGCCTCAGTTGAACCTATAATGACATGAAGTTAAACTCAATTTTGTGATTCCATACCTTGGATCATTCTACTCTGTCACTTCTTGTGAAGTTCTTGGTGGGAGGCCACTATGATTTATCTGCACAGATAAATTTTGATTGATTCCAAGTTATAGTTCAGATTCAGACAAAGCCCAGATCAGAAGCTTCTTGTTTAACAGGCTGACATATCTTCATTGTTGGCCTTGTAAGATTAAAATATTTATTCACTGTTGTGAACTTGGCTATACTTCCCCAGTGGCCTAAGTTTGATTCCTGATGTGTAATCATTTGGTTAATCTCAGTTGAAGGAGCAGATCTCAAGAGTTGTCTCGAATAAGGAGTTTGAAAGGTCAGTCTGAAGGCTTGTGTGTGGGGAATATCAGGTGAGAACACTGGGTGCAGCTAACAGTTCACAAATGACCAATTGAGATGACATGCCAGAGAATGGCCAGTGCCTGTGGGCACTGTGGCAATACTCAGTTATTTCAGAAGATGGCAAATGGAATGGAGTAAATTATATCAGGAAACTGGTTGAAGGCAAAACAGCCAGAGGAATTCCATCTTGCCACATTAAGAGAAACCATTATTTAGTTAAAAAATATTTTTGTTCTTTTCCCAAATTTTGTACAATTTTCTCCTACCTCTTAAGGTTCCCTTCTCCCCTCTGCACTGCACCCAGGCCATTCCTTGAGCAAGATGGCAGTCAGCAAATTATTCCCACGCTTCTGCATATGCTCTTGAATCTGTTGGTAAAAGGTAACTCATATTGGTAAGTGGGCTCTGCTTTTCTGTCTGTCTTGCAGTAGTGTCTTATGCTTGGTGGCTTATTTGATTACCACACAAACATCAAGGCCTAGAACTTGTATGCTGACCTCAGAATAATATCCAAAGCAACTAAAAATTGGTTTGAAAACTCCGCCAATTAGAGAGATGTGTTGAGGTTAGTTAATAGATCTGGTCAGCAGAAACAACAATGCCCTTAGCAGCTTATTGGGCAACAATCATACTAGCTAGAATTGGAACAATCCAACCATTAATTCACTTAGTTGACTGGACTATATTACTGAGCATAAGAATGAAAAATACTTTGTGGGAATATGAATGAGGCTTTATATATTTTGGCTTTCTTTATGGAATGACACTGCTGTGAAGACGGACGATTATTGCTCAGAACTAATTGCCCTTGAAAATATGGTCACGAGCTGTCTTCCTGCACCGATGTAGTCCATGTAGTGAAGGTGGGTCCTACAGTGCTTTGAAAGTAGCGTTTCAGTATTTTGACCAAGCAATGATGACAAAAAGGCAATCTTTTTTCCAAGTCAGAATAATGTGAGAGTTGGAGGGAAACATAGAAGTGATGATGTATGCCTTTGTCAGCTGCCCTTTTTTTTTTAGATCGTAAAGGTTACAGGTTGAAAAAGTGCTGTCAAATAAACTTTTGTCAGTTACTGAAATATATCTTGGCAATAATGACTGCTTTGGCCATGGTGCATCACCTGTGGGAGTGAGTTTTTAGGATGGAGTGTAGGGTGGCACTCATGGGCTGCTTTGACTTGGATGATATTGAGCTGCTTGAGCATTGTTGGATCTGCACTAATGCAGGCAGATGGGGAATGTTCCATCACGTGCTTGACCTGTTTCTTGTATGTGATGGACATGTTTTGGCGAGTGCAGCGATTTACTTGCCGCAGGAGCCCCAGCCTGAATATTGATCCTGAATGCTGGGCTGAGAGGTGGCAAATCCAGTTTAATGCAGAAAAGTGTGAGGTGATTCACTTTGGAAGGACCAACAGGAATAAAGAGTACTGGGCTAATGGTAAGATTCTTGGTAGTGTGGATGAGCAGAGAGATCTGTGTCCATGAACATAGATTCCTGAAAGTTGCCACCCAGGTTGATAGGGTTGTTAAGAAAGCATAGTGTGTTAGCTTTTATTGGTAGAGGGATTGTGTTTTGGAGCCATGAGGTTACGCTGCAACTATACAAAACTCTGGTGCGGCTGTATTTGGAGGATTGCATACAGTTTTGGTCACCGCATTATAGGAAGAATGTGGAAGCTTTGGAAAGGGTTCAGAGGAGATTTACTAGGATGTTGCATGGTATAGAGGGAAGATCTTATGAGGAAAGCCTGAGGGACTCTAGGCTGTTTTTCTTAGAGAGAAGATGATTGAGAGGTGACCTAATTGAGACATATAAGATATTCAGAGGATTAGATCAGGTGGACAGTGAGAGCCTTTCTCCTTATATGGTGATTGCTCGCATGAGGGGACATTGCTTTAAATTGAGGGGTGATAGTTATAGGTCAGATGTCAGGTAGTTTCTTTACGCAGGGAGTAGTAAGGCCATGGAATGCACTGCCTGCAACTGTAGGAGACTTGCCAGCTATAAGGGCATTTAAATGGTCATTGGATAAACATATGGATGAAAATAGAATAGCCACCCCCACGCTGATTGATGATGTCACTTCCGCCCCCATCATGGCCACTCCTACAACCACTTCCACCCCTCTCAATTCCTCATGCATCACATGTCACATCACTTCCGTTCCTCACGTCATCGCTGATGCCACACGCTCAGTGACTTCCGCCACCCCTACTGCTGTGGTCACCACCACTTCCGCCCCCGCCAGCGCCACTCACCTGCATTCTGCTGACACGCCCCTCATAGACCCCATTGTCACTATCCCCACCCCCCAGAACCCCAAGGGGAACACTACCCCTGCTCATGACTTCACCCCCATTCCCCCCACCACCACACCCACTCCAGTTACAGGTTCCGTCCATACCAGGTCCCAGTTCCCAGCCCTCCCGAGTTTTCACCAGACCTCCCCCTCACTGAGGACGAACAATCAGTCCTCAGCAAAGGACTCACCTTCATCCCCCTCCGTCCACGCATCAATAAATTTAATACATGCCGTGACTTCGAACAGTTCTTCCGTCGCCTCCGCCTCCGAACTTACTTTCACAATCAGGATTCCCGCCCACCTTCCGAGGACCCCTTTGCCCACCTCCAACACACTGCATCCACCTGGACACCTGCGCTGGCCTATTACCTGCCCTCGACCTCTTCATTTCCAACTGCCGCCGGGACATTAACCGCCTCAACCTGTATACCCCCCTCCCCCACTCCAACCTCTCACCCTCACAACGTGCAGCCCTCCAATCCCTCTGCTCCATTCCCAACCTCACCATCAAGCCAGCGGATAAAGGGGGCGCAGTGGTAGTCTGGCGTACTGATCTCTACACCGCTGAAGCCAAATGCCAACTCGAGGACACCTCTTCCTACTGCCCCCTCGACCATGACCCCACCCCCCATCACCAAACCATCATCTCCCAGACCATACAGAACCTCATCACCTCAGGAGATCTCCCACCCACAGCTTCCAACCTCATAGTCCCCGCACTGCCTGGTTCTACCTCCTTCCCAAGATCCACAAGCCTGACCACCCTGGCTGACCCATTGTCTCAGCATGCTCCTGCCACATTGAACTAATTTCTATCTACCTCGACACTGTCCTATCCCCCCTAGTCCAGGAACTCCCCACATACGTTCGAGACACCACCCACGCCCTCCACCTCCTCCAAGACTTCCGTTTCCCCGACCCCCAACGCCTCATCTTCACCATGGATATCCAATCCCTCTACACCTCCATCTGCCATGACCAGGGGCTCCAAGCCCTCCGTTTTTTCCTCTCCAGACGTCCCCAACAGTACCCTTCCACCGACATTCTCATTCGTTTGGCCGAACTGGTCCTCACCCTTAACAATTTCTCCTTTGAATCCTCCCACTTCCTCCAGACCAAAGGGGTAGCCATAGGCACACGTATGGGCCCCAGCTATGCCTGTCTCTTTGTTGGCTATGTAGAACAGTTGATCTTCCGTAATTACACCGGCACCACTCCCCACCTCTTCCTCCGCTACATTGATGACTGCATTGGCGCCACCTCGTGCTCCCGCAAGGAGGTTGAGCAATTCATCAACTTCACCAACACATTCCACCCTGACCTTAAATTTACCTGGACCATCTCTGACACCTCCCTCCCCTTCCTGGACCTCTCCATCTCCATTAATGACGACCAGCTTGACACTGAAATTTTTACAAACCCACCGACTCCCACAGGTACCTGGATTACACCTTTTCCCACCCTACCCCTTGCAAAAATGCCATTCCGTATTCCCAATTCCTCCGCCTCCGCCGTATCTCCTCCCAGGAGGACCAGTTCCACAACAGAACACACCAGGTGGCCTCCTTCTTTAGAGACCGCAATTTTCCTTCCCACGTGGTTAAAGATGCCCTCCAACACATCTCGTCCACATCCCGCACCTCCGCCCTCAGACCCCACTCCTCCAACCGTAACAAGGACAGAACGCCCCTGGTGCTCACCTTCCACCCTACCAACCTTCGCATAAACGAAATCATCCGCCGACATTTCCTCCACCTCCAAAAAGACCCCACCACCAGGGACATATTTCCCTCCCCACCCCTTTCCGCCTTCCGCAAAGACCGTTCCCCCCCGTGACTACCTGGTCAGGTCCACTCCCCCCTACAACCCACCCTCCCATCCTGGCACCTTCCCCTGCCACCGCAGGAACTGTAAAACCTGCAACACCTGCAGGTTGTTGCAACATCAAGGGCCAAAGGACCTGTACTGTGCTGAAATGTTCTATGTTCTATGATCCCAGAATGGAGGGGAGATTTGATGATGATAATGGCGTTGAGTGTTAGCAGAAGATGTTAAGACTTTTTTTTTTGGAGGTTGTCATTGTTCACCACAATATGGTTCAAATATTCCTTGCCACTTGTTAACCCAACCTTAAATGTCTGTCGGTACAGAGTGCTTCATTATCTGACAAATTTGAGGAACTGAACTGAACAGTTTGAAACATAAGGAAACTTACATTTTTTCGGTATTTCCTTGCTGTTTCATCTTGAGTCCCCTTTATTCTTGAGCAGCTGTTTGTTGTTGAGAGGAGCCTCCAAGGCATTTTCCTTCCAGGAAGGTGAAAGGAACAAGGAAAGGAAATTCTGACTGGCTGAGATTGGGAATTTGACACATGGAGAATTTAAAACAGGAGAAGACTTGAAGAAAAATTGCTGCTGCAAACTATCCAATACGGCAGTAGAGCTCTCCCCATTTGTACATCAAGCTGGTCTGTAGACCATTTGGGGCTTGTCATTGAACTCGTATATAATTCTAGTAGCTAAGAGATGGGGGGGGGGGTCAGAATTAGCAAGTCTTCTCATTCATAATCACTGTTCAGTGCATCATACTGGAATCCTCTTTGTATAGCTGTCATTTAAAGGCTTGACTAAGGTTGACTATTCTGACTGCACTTGGCCCATGTCAGTTTTATTTACTTTATGAGAAACCAGCATCTGTGGTCGTCTTTTCTGGCAAGGATTGAATACTTTCAATAGATCATAGCCACAAATAATTAGAAGTGCACTGCCAGAGCCCTCCCTGCGAAGAACTGCCTTTGGGAGAAATTTGAATACCTTCCTAAGACTTGATCAATCCCAGGAGGTTTGCCCATCAGAGTTAAGCAAACTGAACCTTACAATTTACTATATTTGCAATAAAATGAGGATGTTGGTAGCACTTTTGAAAAGGGAGTTCACAGATTTCACAGAAACGGCAGGTGAAATTTAATGCAGAGTTGTGAAGTGGTTCATTGAAAAATAAGGAGAGACAGTATAAATTAAAGAGTACAATTTTTTTAAATTCATGGGATGTGGGCATTGCTTGTAAGACCAGCATTTTTTTTTTACATTACAGTGTGGAAACAGGCCCTTCGGCCCAACAAGTCCACACCGACCCGCCGAAGCGCAACCCACCCATACCCCTACATTTACCCCTTACCTAACACTACGGGCAATTTAGCATGGCCAATTCACCTGACCTGCACATCTTTGGACTGTGGGAGGAAACGGGAGCACCCGGAGGAAACCCACCCAGACACTGGGAGAACGTGCAAACTCCACACAGTCAGTCGCCTGAGGCGGGAATTGAACCCGGGTCTCCGGCGCTGTGAGGCAGCAGTGCTAACCACTGTGCCACCGTGCCGCCCCATTGTTGGCCATTCCAAATTGGCCTTGAACTGAGCAGCTTTCTACACATTTTGCTTGCTACACCATTTTAGATGGTCATTTTAAGAGTTGATTTAAGTGGGTTGAGAACTACATATCTGGCCAGACTGGTGAAGATGGTAGATTTCAGTGAATGAGATGAGTTTCTTTTACATTTAATAGTTTCGTGAAACTATTACTAAACTATATATTCCAGGCTCATTAATAGAATTCAAATTTTACCAGCTGCCGCAGTGAGATTTGAACTCCTGTCTCCAGGCCATTAGCCTGAACCCTGGATTATTTGCTCAATGACATTAAAAATCACACAACACCAGATAATAGTCCAACAGGTTTATTTGGAAGCACCAGCTTTCGGAGGGCTGCTTCTTCAGCAGGTGGACAACTACCTGATAAACAAGCAGCGCTTCAAAAGTTAGTGCTTCCAAATAAACCCATTGGCCAAAAATCTGGTATTGTGATTTTTAACTTTGTATACCCCAGTCTAACACTGGCACTTCCAAATCTTGTTCAATGACATAACCATTATATCACCATCTCCCCTTTAAAGGAAATGCTGGAATAAAAAAGCCTGCAAATTCATCTACACATATTGTAGATGGAGGCAAGACCATTCTGAGGGTTTGCCTGCCTGACAAAAATCTGCTGATTAAGTATTGGGGCTTGCTGAAATTCCTTGAAAAGAAAGTGAGACTAGCATTTTCAGGTTGCAATAATTCTTCCTTTCTGGGAGCTCAGCAGCATGTTAACTGGGCGCCTGGATTTTTTTTTTTGGTTGAGATTGATTCTGACTCTGTGTCCTGTGTCTCCATCGTCTGCAGCTAAATTTGGGCAGAGGCTGATAATGTAGTATTAGACTTTGGTAGTGTAGTTAGCTGTGCGTTTGCACCAGCTGTTTGACTTATTAATGTTTGCAGGTTGTTGGATGTTACATGCTGTGAAGAGATCTCCCTGTCGAATTTTCCTCATTTGAGGATAAGGCATCAATATTTGGGTAGACATTTTTGACCTTATCATCCATACCAAGTTTCGGAAATTAGGATTGACAATAATTTGCTGGCCTAGCCTGTGATGCAACATCCCTTGAATGAATTTTTAAAAAATACCACCCTGGCTTAGGTCAACTTCATGACAATCTAACCAAATCATTACAGGAAACATGTTCCTTCTGTTTCCGAATCTAACTCTCTTTTTTTTAAAAAAAAGATCAAATTCAAAAGATAGGAGGGTGCATTCTCCAGTTGATTAGTTAAAGAAATTAGTGACCTGTGCAAACATGGCTAGTTTTTATTAAACGTTTCCCTTTGGGATATTTTCCTAATCCTCTATTTCAGGGATATTATTACACACTCTAGAGAAGGTGGGACTTGAATTCAAGACTCCTAGTTGAGAGATAAAGACACGACCGCTATATCACATAAGCCCCACGTTGCCAATTTTTTTTTCAATTTAACCCTATTTTTCTAAGCAACCTGTTCAAGGATGATTTTGCACACCTCTGAAGCAGGTGGGACTTGAACCCAGTTCTCTCAGTCCAGGGTTAGGGACATTACCACTATACCACATGAGCCCCACATGGCTAATTCTTCTTCCTCTGCCACAAAAGGGCTCCTGTAGGTGATGTAACCTATTTTCCCCAAGTCAACATGCTCAGAGATGTTATTACACATCACTGGAGCAGGTGGGACTTGAACCTGGGTCACCCAGTAAGGGGGTAGGGGCACTACTACTGCACCACATGAGCCCCACATGGCTAATTCTGAATTGTGTTGAGTTCATTAATCTCAGCTGAATGGCAGTGTTGTTAAAATTAGCTTTGTGGTCAGTGAGCTCACTGCCCAAAGACATTCTCTCTTCCCAGGGAGTATGGAAATCCAATGAACAGCGCACTCAGTTATGATACACTCCATGGCCAAAGAATTTGCTACTGATCATATTGAATAGTATTGCTTGAAATTTAGGATCAACTGATAGCACTAAAAATGTAGCCTAACAAGACTCTGTGCCTTCAGCAGTAAAGGGGAGAAAAGCAAACAAATTCATGATGGAGGATTTATTACACATGATCCCTTTTTCACAGGTACTATCTCTTAACTCAACAAACTGAGTATTTGATTCTGGTGAATGTGAAATCTGACATTAACTGGCATTGCGTTGTTATCAGGGAAGTTTTGAACTTGTTTTAAATGTTGAATGGATTTCCTCTTTCTCTTGCCCCTTAATCTCTCTCTCGTCTATTCTTTTAACACTGGGCTGGCTCTTCCTAGTCTACTGGCAGTGCAGCTGCTGGGCTGTCCCTTTAGGATGTATGCCTCAAGAGAAGAAAGGGCCTTGCATACAACTAGCAAATTAGATGGTCAGGAACGACTTTTGATTTGAGCACCTAAAGTAAGGACTGTCATAGTTTGTAGACAGTGCACAAGTATGGATTGTTATATCTATATTTAGCCTTCTAGTTCTGATTATGGTTCAATGCAAAAGCTTATTGATGCACATCAGTGAATTCCCTTTGAGATTGAAGCTTGGAACCCCATCCCCCTCACCCACCCTCAAGAGGCCCCTGGTCTCAGGCAGGGATATTGAACAAAGTTGACAGTTTATAAAGTCAAAATAATAAAAATCCTACTTTATTCCTAAGTGTCTGCACCAGCTGATATTATCTAACTGGCATGTGATAATGCACAATACTTGTCTTTAAATACATATGTAAAATTCAAGAGAGGTGGGATGAATTGATCGTTTCTCTAAAAGCGTGTTAGCACAGGGACCTGATGCTGAGGTGCTTTTATGCTCTTTGTTTAATTAGGTTCTCAGCTAATAGTGCTGAAGCTATTGTCATGTTAGCAATAGAGTCTTTTGTGGCATGGGATTATGTTTATGGTAGTATATCCCTGAATTATCCCAGCTGTTGCTTTCAGTTCGCACAACACAGCTTGTTTAAACTGAAGCTTTGTCAGGTTATCACTTCATGCTGACTGAAACATGCAGGTAAACTGATACAACCTGTTCTAAAGGATGATTTTCATGGACAAGTATTTGGAAAAAGGATGACAACTGAAATTGAGTTTATCCTTTTAACCAGTTTGTTTGCCCATTTTAAACGTTTTCCATTACATTTTTCAATGATTAACGAAGCCAGATGTGTTAATGTTAGGTTATTGCTGTCTTGAATGCAATATTGGAAGTAAATAGTCTGCTTAACAGCAAATGCAGTTCGTTCCCTAGAGAGATTATGTAAAGCAAAGGGACACCCTTTCCAAAATTCTGTTGGTGATGTGATTGTTTTCTTTCCCCAGCTAATTTTATTGCATTAAAGACGTTAAAAACAGATGTAGTGAAGGATATATGGGAGAAGCTCATTCATTGGTAACATCTAATTAAATTTCCTGTGTGATGCTGCAAGACTTGGGGATGGTGATTTTAAAATGTGCCCTGAGCTCACTGCATAGTAGTGGTTGGTCAAAGGAAGCTGCTTCCCCTTCTGCCTTGCTGTGTCTGTAAGGTGTGTTCCCATGGTTCATTATGGTCTCCTGATTCATCTTCCTTTCCTCACTATGTCTCTACAGGAGGAGCAGGCTGCCAGGCAGAAGGCAGAAAAAATCAGGGTGGCATTAGAAAAGATCAAAGAGGCACAAATCAAAAAGGTAAGGACTGATTCACATCTGATTGTGGAATTTGTATGTAATGTGTATGTTACTGTCAAAGTATTTCTTACTCACCCCTGTTTGCTCTTTGAAAGTGATGTTGACCTACTGTTTGAAAAGTTGGTCAGTGTGGTGCAGCTATATCGACACCGCTGTTAAGTAAAGAGTTCCATGATTCTTCAAACAAAGTCAGTGAAGAAATTTCAATATATTTGTTTTTGTTCATGGAATGTGGGTGTCTCTGGCTGGGCCAGTATTTATTGTCCACCCTTAATTGGCCCTTGATGGGACTCGCTTTCTAGGGGCATTAAGGGGCAGCTAACAATGTTGCTGTGGATCTGGAGTCACATACACCAGACCAGATAAGTATGTCAGATTTCCTTTCCTAAAGGATATTAGTGAACCAGCTGGCTTTTTAACAATAATGAACAATGGTTGCACGATGCAAAAACAGAAACTGCTGGAGAAAGTCAGCAGATCTGGCAGCATCTGTGGAGAGAAAAATGGTTAACGTTTTGTCCACGAACTCTTCTTCACAACTGGTAATAGCTAGGAAAAGGTGGTACAAGTGCTGGAGTCAAGGATGGTGAGGAAGAGAAAATAATAGGCAGAGATGGAGCCC
The DNA here is from genome assembly GCF_037043375.1 of Chiloscyllium plagiosum. Taxonomy (NCBI): domain Eukaryota; kingdom Metazoa; phylum Chordata; class Chondrichthyes; order Orectolobiformes; family Hemiscylliidae; genus Chiloscyllium; species Chiloscyllium plagiosum. The sequence goes on from NW_028270145.1 coordinate 21,229,434, forward strand.
AGCAAAAGAGAGAACAACATTAGGCAAATGAAGGGATAGAAGATAGTATGCCAGGAAAAAGAAAAGGTGATATTAGTGACCATAAGTAAGTGAAAATGGGCTAGCTGTGCTGAATGGTTACATGGCCATCATTTGGTAACTTATTAATTCCACATTTTTTGATTGGATTCAAATTTGACCACTTGCCATGATGGAATTTGAATCATGATCTTAGATCATTAGCCTGGAGTTTGGGATTGCTAGTCTCATAAAATTACCACTCCACCACCACCTACCCCTAGGTGTGATTAGTGGAGTTCCACAGGGGTCATTGTTGGGACCACTACTGTACCTGCTGTATAATAACAATCTGGTTGAAGAAGCTGGGGGCATTGTTGATAAGTTTGCAGATGATCCAAAATAGATGGAGGGCCAAGTAATGTTAAGGAAGCTGCAGAAGGAGTTGGGCAGGCTAGGAGAGTGAACAAATAAGTGGCAGATGGAATACAGTATTGGAAAGTGTGAGGATATGTACTTGGGTAGGAAGAATAGAGGTACAAACTATTTTCTAAATGAGGAAAGGCATCAGAAATCCGTAAAGCATGAAGGGACTTGGGAATCCTAATTCAGAACTTTCTTCAGGTTCATTCGGCAGTTAGGAAGGCAAATGTGAAGTTAGCATTTATTTCAAGAGAGCCAGAATACAAGAGCAGACACTTATTGCTGAGGCTGTAAAAGGCTGTGATCAGACTCCGGTTGGAATATTGTAAACAAGTTTGATCCCTGTATCTAAGGAAAGATGTGCTGGCCTTGGAGGGGGTCCAGAAGAAATTCACAAGAATGGTCTGAACAATGGATTGTCAAATGAGGAGCGGTGAAGTCTCTGGGTCTGTACTCCGGAGTTTAGAAGGATGAGGGGTATCTCATTGAGAGACAGAGTGTGGATGTGCAGAAGATCTAGGAAAGACTAGGACCTGAGGGCACAGCCTCAGAGTGAAGGGATGACCCTTTAGAACTGAGATGAGGAGGAATTTCTTCAGACAGAGGTTAGTGAATCTCTGGAACTCACTGACACACAGGTTTGTGGAGGCCCAGTCATTGAGTGTGTTTGTTAGGTAGATAGGTTCTTTACTGGTAAGCAGAACAAAGAGGAGAAGGCAGGAGAATGGGTTGAAAAACATGTCACCCATGATCAATTGGCAGAACAGATTGGACAAATGGCCTAATCTGTCCTATTAGCATGGTATTGGGATGGAGTGTGTTTATAGAGGAGCCTGTAGGTTGTACATTCTCATGCATCTGCTGCCATTGTTGTTCCAGATATTAGACACCACAGGATTAGAAGGTGCTTTGAGTTCCTTGGTGAATTGCTGTAGTGCAACTTGGAGGTGGTACACCCTGCTGTCAGTGGATGTCAGTAGAGGAGGGAATGAATTTTAAACATGTATTCAATAAGGTGTGATGGTACGTCAGTAAGAATGAGCTGCTTTTCCCTGGAAAATGTTGAGCTTCAAACACCCGATAATGCTGAATATACTCTGCAGGGTGCACCACTGTCTGAATTGAAAATCAATCAGCTTCTGTTACAGAGCCACAGAAAATCTACGATCTTGTTCAGAGCCTCTGCAAACATAATTTGCCCACCAGTTTCCCAGTCATAGCATTAAGACACAGGAACATAAGCAGGCCATTCGGTCCATCGAGTCTGCTGCACCATTCAATGAGACCATGGGTGATCTGATATTCCTGAAGTGCACTTTCCTGCCTTATCCCTATTACCCTTGATTCCATTACTGATTAAGAATCCATCTGTCTCAGCCTTTACAGCCCTTTGCAGTAAAGAATTCCACATAATCCCTACTCTCTGAGAAAAGAAATCCCTCCTCATCTCGGTCTTAAGTGGGTGACCCCCTATACTGAGGTTATGGCCTCTGGTCCCAGCCTCGACCACAAGAGGAACCAAATCTCGGCATCTACCCTATCAGGCCCCCGAAGAATGTTTCAATATGGTCTCCTCTCAATCTTATCAACTCCAATGAAAATAAACCCAATCCACTCAACTGTTCCTCATGAGAAAATCCCACCATACCCAGAATCCGCCTAGTGTATCCTCTATGCACTGTGCATAATGCCAGTAATATCTTTTACTTTGGTAAACTAGTGACTGTATTCCAGGTGTGAAATGACTGGTGCCTTGTATTTTAGGAAGATCTTCTATTTATACTCCATTTCTTCACCAGACTACAACCTCAGACAGTCATTATGAACTAAACTGAAGATGATATTTACCAAAGTAAAAGAAATACTCCACAATATACATGACAATCCATGGCAACTGTATCAGCAAGTTCTTGGTCTGATATCTGGGGAATGGGAAGAGAGATGGTGATCTCATCTACACTCCTACAGGCAACAGAAAACATTGGGGTGCTCCTACTCCATAAATGTTGTATTTCAAATGACTATGTAGAGTTTTGACTGACAGTATGAATTCTGTCTAAATGTACAGCCTGAAAAATGACGCACATTTCTTGATCATTTAAGAATATTTGGAATGTTGAATTACGAAATTTGAGGAAAGTGTTCAGTGAATATGAAAGCTCAGATGTTGCCATATTTACTGGGGATTCAGCATGAAGTTTTGTCACTTTCAACCTTTCAATATAGTGTTTTAATTCAAAAATATATGTTAAATAATAAATGTTCATTTCTGTGTTAAAGTGTGCAGTGGCTAGATATTAGGTTGCTGCCCTGAAATTGAGTTTGAAGTATTAGTACCACTACAGGACTGCACAATTTTCTTAGAGGGAATTTGATCAGAAGCACTCATGTGTAATGAAGTAAAAAGTCCATCTGCCTGACAAATTGTTTGATCATATCTTGCAGCTGGTGATACGGGTCCACATGTCTGATGAGAGCTCCAAAACAATGATGGTCGATGAAAGACAAACAGTCAAGCAGGTTCTGGACAATCTCATGGATAAATCCCACTGTGGATTTAGCCCAGACTGGTCATTGGTGGAGACAATCCCAGAACTTCAAATGGGTGAGTTGGTGGAATTGAGCCAAGTGATCTAATATACTGGTTATTAACTTCTGGTTTTCTGAATAGGTGTTTTCAGAAAATATTTTCAGACCTTTTTTTTGCTTCTTTGTACCTATCAACTATGCTTTGTTGACCATTTCTATACTGTCTTATGTATATGCACGTAAACCTGGTGATAGTGTCGTGCTACAGGAACTGCACCTTTTTAAATTGTTCCTTGTATTGAAACTAGTAACAAACTTACACCATACCCAAGCGCAAAATGCTCTTATCCAGGCAAAACCCAAGATTAATGATAGAATACATAATTGAAGTTGACACTGGTCATTATACTCCATTTTAATCCAGTGGTGTGTCCATTTGTGCTTTGGTTTTGTGATATAATGTTGAGAGGACCAATGACTTATGGTTGTCAAATCTCAGCTGGACCCAGCAATAGCAATATAATTGAAAAACTGTTTTTAATACCAGTCAGTGATTCTTAAAACTTGGCCCAGTGCCAGCTGAATGAAACCACAGACTGAACATAGAAATATAGGAGCAGGGGTAGGCCATTCAACCCCATGAGCTTGCACCATCATTCTCAATCACAGCTGATCATTACCTCAATGTCCTTAATTCTGCAATCCCCATATCTCGTGATGTCACAAGGAACTAGAAATTTATAAATTGCTGCCTTGAACAAAATCACTGACCAAGTTTCAACAAGCCTATGGTTGGAGAATTCTAAACATGCACTGTGTGAAGAATCTTCTCCCAATCTGACTTATCCTTTATATGGAGACTGTGTCACCTCACTCGAGATCCTTCAGCCAGAGGAAACTTTCCACTTAGGATTGTGAAAAGCAATGGATTTTTCAAGGGATCACAAAAAATTTTGAATTCAGGGTTAATACATCTACTAACTTTTCAGATTAATGGTAAGATTCTTTTCATATGCGTGAACAGCAGTATCCCTTCTAAGCTCCATAGCTGCTCAGAAGGTCTGTACGCACTGAATGGCATGTGGATGGATTGACTTCTGACTCCAGAACCCGTTGCCTCTGTATGGATCTCACAAGTGAAGCTGAAGAATCAGGGAACCGAGGTGAACAGATCAAATCTTTTAGAATTATTTATATTGGCAAATCACATGTTAAAGATATGCTTGTCCCAGGTCACAAGGCAGTTGAATTACAGCTCTGTAACAATATTCCCTTTAAGCCACATGGCTGCTCAGAAGCTCTGTGCAAGCTGATGAGCATTCCAATGAATAGTTTCTGTTTCCAAAAGTCACTGGCACACAAGGACCTCGGAGGTCCATGCAGGACCAAAACAATTTACAGGGAAAGTTGCCGACAAGAAGGTCAGGTCTTGAAATGTCAGTTGAAGTCCCCTTCTAGGATTTGAGCATAAATCACAACTAACACTGTTACGGTATGAAGGGAATGATGTATTGTCTGAAGGCAGACTTTTAGATTAGGCGTTAGACACCTAGTTGCACAATCAAGTATGTTGTGTCAAAAAGATACTGTGATGTCATTTTGAAGAGAATAAGGGAGTTGTCACAACTTTCCTGTCCAATACTTATCCATTAACGAGCATGACAGAAACTGATTATCTGGTCATGTCACTTTGTGGTTGATGGGAAGTTTGCAGTTTACAGATTAGCTGTCAGTTTTCCTACATTGTCACAATGACTATTCTTGAAAAGGTTCTTCTTTGGTCGTACAGTGCTTGAGAAGTTGTATGCTCATTAATGGCAATATATAAATGCGTGTGGCTTATTTAGGAATATATTATTGTATGTTTAAATATTGAACAGAATGGGCACAATGCTAACCTCAAGTTACTCACATCACTTACAGTAATGGCCAACAATACCTCAACTAAGAATTTTTCCAGGCAGTTTGATTTCTAAGACAAATTTAAATTTGTTCTGGAGATACAGGAAATATAAATGTTGCCGCACAAACATTTTCTGTGGCAATGTAAATTGAGACCTTTTATAGACTGCATGTGCTGCTTTATTCCAGGCTTCAATCTGAGATTTAAAAGCTAATGGTGCCATCAAACTACCATTGATTGTGTTTAAAAATCCATCTGGTTTACTAATGTCCTTTAGGAAAGGAAATCCACTATCCTTACCTGGTCTCGCCTATGTGTTACTTCAGATCCATAACAATGTAGTTGACTCTTAATTGCTCTTTGAAAGGCCTCACAAGCCACACACATCAAGAATTGGGTACACACAACAAATGCTGGCTTTGGCTTCAATGTCCACACCCAATTTTTTTTGTAAAATTAGTAATTATGGTCTTACACACATGGAGCTTCAGTGCATTTTGTAAAATTAGTAATTTTACAACATGCACTGAAGCTCCATGTGTGTAAGACCATAAGACACAAGAGCAGCAGTAGGCCATTCAGCCTGTCAAGTCTGCTGTGCCATTCACCAAGATCATGGCTGAACTGATAATCCTCAATTCCCTGTTCCACATATCGATTCAGCCTCTACAGCAAAGAATTCCAAAGATTTACTATCCTCTGACAGAAAAAGTTCCTCCTCATCTTTGTCTTCAGCTATAGGGAGAGGCTGAATAAGCTGGGGCTGTTTTCATGAAGAGCATGGATAAGGTAAATAGATAAGGTCTTTTCCCTGGAGTTGGGGAGTACATAACTAGAGAGCATAGGTTTAGGGTGAGAGGGGAAAGATTTAAAAAGGACCTAAAAGGCTACTTTTTCACACCGGGTGGTGCATGTATGGAATGAACTGCCAGAGAAAGTGGTGGAGGCTGGTAGATTACAACATTTAAAAGGAATCAGAATGGGTATATGAATAGAAAGGGTTTATAGGGATATGGGCCTAGTACTGGCAAATGGGACTAGATTAATTTGGGATATCTGATCAATATGGATGAATTGGACCAAAGGGTCTGTTTTTGTGCTATACATTTCTAAGACTAAGTGCGCACTCTCACTCTGAAATTGTGTCCCCTGGCCCTAGACATTCCAACATTGAGGGAACACCTTTCTGGGATCTATCCTGTTAAGCCCTCTAAGAATCATGAATGTTTCAATAAGGTTACCTCTCATTCGTCTCAACTCCTACCACTATCAACTCTCTTTTATAATCGTTAGCCAATTCTCCATCCATGCTAATTACCACCTCCAACATCATTGGCTCTTTTCTTATTAAGGAGCCGAATATGTGGTGCCTTTTGAAAATCCAAATATATTGTATCCACTGCTTCCTTTATGGGCATCTCTAGGTTTCTGCCTTCTAGGGTGTAATTACAAAGTGATGAGGCAAATTAAAATTTAAAACATTCACTGTGCAATACAATAATAATAAAATAGATGAACATATCAAACCCTTTTTTTTGTGTGAATCGTCCATGTAAATATATCCCTTTACGAAGCATATTTTTTGTCTGTAAAGGAATGTTCCTAATTCAGTCACTATCTGTGATGGCTAGACTTCCTTTCCCAGCTATGACCTTCCATTTCACCATCAGCTAGTTAAAAGATCCAGTTCTGGTTTTGCATAATTGTATCCTTGTGGTGGGTAAATCTTGAGTAATTCATAAAAGAGGGATCATCTCGACAGAAATGCAATATTATGGAAAGATTAAAAAAAAATGTGGTATAGGCACTACAACTGTAGCATCTTTCAGAGTGGCTTTGTGCCACTTTGTGTGAATAATGTTGTGTAAATCAGAAATTGGGGTCTGCCATAAGCTGAGCACAACATGGGGAGAGAATAGAGGTGCTCTTACACTCCATATTAGATTAGGTTCTGTAAGTAACATTGCAGTCAATTCTTCAACCATGAAGGATAGTAGATGTTTAAACCATGGCTATTTTTGATTATAAGCACTTCTATCGGATCCTTATTCTATAAGACCCCTCCTTTTAATTACAAGGTACTATGATGTGACTTTAACTGTACATAAACTGATTCTTCTTGATTTTGGACATATTGCCATTGAATGGCTCTTGGCACCTAGACTGCCCAGTTTCCTGAACAAGTTAATTCAGTGTCAGATGTATTGACCCATATAAAAAGGAATGTCCAACAGTCACTGGCATGTACAGTGGTTGGAATGGCTCTGTAGGTCCTTCAATTGGCCACTGATTACATGGACTAAGAAGGGAAAAGCTGGTCAGAATTCTTGATACTCTGACTGGAGTGTGTGCATCTTTGGACACACTGAATGTGGGATCAGACGTGATTTCATATCCTACAAGGTCAAATCTGGGTTCTCCATGCTAACTTGCCCAAGCTGCTGTTCTTCATGGGTGGATCTTGGTAGATTGCAAACGCTTGCAGAGAAAAGAATGGTGTAGGTGAGGGCATCAAGAGGACAATCCTTGTCTTATTCCTTTGTGTTATATTTTCAGCTGTGATCGAGCACTAAATGTAGTATAATTATGATACCCAGTCCAAATATTTTCAGAACCAAGTCCTGTGATACATTCTCTTTTATTCCAGTAGTTTTTTTTCTTCACAATGGTAAACAATATCAATTTAAAATGGAATATAATGTTTCAGTTTTTTTTAATAAATGAAATTTCTGGTTATGTAATGTTTATAGTCATTTGGTAGCAGAACTTGCATATTGCTGATGAAGGGCATGTTGTTAAGCTTTTCTCCTTACACTCATCAGGATAAATTGCACTGAAGTAAAGGGAAGGCATTATTTATATTATGTGAGGGGAGAGTGATAATTAGTTGGCAAGTGGACTGTGATAGAGGTGTTGCCATGATGAATGCACCAATTAATGATGACTGCCATTCAACTGTCAAGTTTTGTTTCAATTTTAAAATAGGCACTTTATCTCTGATCATGGCATTGCCTTGAGAAATAAACCAAAGAATGTCATCTATTTTATTGAGTTAAAACAGTGCTGTGTATTTGCATGTCCTTTCTGTTTGTATTGAACAGTGCCCTACATATTAAGGCACTTTGCAAACCTGACAGATGATCCTAAATTGGTTGTCAGCTTAATTCTACTTTTTAATGAGGAGCCGAAAGAATCAGTCTTTTATTGGGAATCAAAAATACATGGAGGTCAGTTTATGCAGCTGGAACTTTTCTTAAAAACAAATAATTCCAAAATTGTTTCATTATTTTTCCTTTTAATTTGGATGAAGTTGACGAGATTTGATTTTAAATAGTTCCTCATGTTTTGTCACTTTTTTTTTCTGTGAAACCAATTAGTTTAGGAAATGGCATTTGACCACCTCATTTCATTAGGTTTCTCTAATTCCATCTCCAAAACGACAATTGAGGAACTGCATGCAATAGCACTTAGTGCAACATAGTATTGTGCCCCTATCATTACTTCAGACAAACTCTCTTCTGAACATAATTGTGTTCAGAAATAAAAACACAAAATGCTGGAAATAATGAAACTGCAAAATTCATACTTGAGTAACTCACAGCTCTGGTTTTGGTGAAGGTGTCAGCTGTAAAGTGATGGAAGGTATCATCAACAGTGCTATCAAGCAGTACCTGTTCAGCAATAACCTGACACCAAATTTGGATTCCACTTAGCTCCTGACAAGTTTGGTTCAAACATGGGTAATAAGGGCTAAATTCTCAGGTGAGATGAGAGTGACGGTCCTTAACATCAAAGCCACACTAGACTGAGTGTGGCATCAAGGAACCCTAGCAAAATTGGAATCAGAGGCAAACTTTCCATGGGTTGGAGTCATACCTGGCACATAAGATGATGGTTGTGGTTGTTGGAGATCAGTCACCTCAACTCCAGGACATTTGTACAAGAGTTCCTCAGTATCATGTCCTAGGCTGAAACATCTTCAGCGGATACTATGGGTAATTTAGGAAGGCCTATTCACCTAACCATCACATCTTTGGACTGTGGGCAGAAACCAGAGCACTCAGAAAACCCACACAGACACAGGGAGAACGTGCAAACTCCACATAGACAGCCAACCGAGGATGGAATTGAACCCATTTCCCTGGTGCTGTCAGGCAGCAGTGCTAACCACAGCCAACGTGCCCCCAACATCTGTGCCATCATCAACTTGGAAGAAATTCTGCAACTCCTATCCTTTCACTAACTGGGCACTCACTTTCTGGACTCTGACAATCACATGTCAAAGCCAGAGACCGTTGATGAGGAAAGAGCTGTAACTGTAAATTTAGTTTTGGTAAATATCTGATCAAAGTTAAGAAGGGAAACAGTAAAAGCAATGAAGATGTATACCACAAAGAAAAATGGATTCCCTGTCTTGAGTGAAGAGCAGTGTGTTAAGGTGGGCATTCCTGGAATGAAAGGCAGTGAGTTAAACACTAATGCAAAGGCAAAAATAGGAGATGTTGGAAATACTCAACAGATCAGGCACAATCTGTGAAGAGTGGAACACCGTTAACTCTTCAGGTCTTTGTCTTTACGTTAAGTCACTGAACTTGAATTTGGTCATGCTCACTTAAATTTGAAGTAGGTCTGATCTATTAGTCACTGATAACCTTTGATCTATTCTGCACTCTGAAAATGGTTTCTGAAAGTTATTAAAATTATGTTGCAATTTTATGGGCAAACTGTCTTGGGACAGAATATTAATCTGGGTATGCTATGGGACTTGTACTTTCTAATGAACCCGCAAGTGCAACTGAATCTAAATCGTTAAAAGGATATGTTTCATCATCAGAAAGTATCCTCCAAAACTTCACGAACCATTAAAAACATCCTGTTTCTAGATAGTACAAACTGCAGGAAGGCCTTGATCAACCCTTAAGTTAACTTGAGTTGGTCTTGGCTGACTATCAGCAACATATAATCAGTATTTTCTCAAAGTTCAGTGTTTATAGTTTTGTTGTTTGTTTCCTTTTCATTGCTATGTTCCATCACTTTTTCTAATGCAGTTTTTTGTCATGACTCTTAAATTTTCTTTTAATTTCAGAGCGAATCTTTGAAGATCATGAAAATCTGGTAGAGAACTTGCTGAACTGGACTCGAGATAGTCATAACAAACTCATGTTTACTGAACGCATTGAGAAATATGCACTTTTTAAAAATCCACAGGTAAAACCTCCTGACAAGTATTGGACTTCCATTGTGTTGTAGAATTACTTTCTTGTTTGCAATCCTGCAAATAACTTGCGTTTATTCTGCATTGATGTCTTAAGCAATCTTATTACATAGAACATAGTACAGCACAGGAATACGCCCTTAGGGCAACCACGTCTGTGCCGACCGTGATTCTATTCTAAGTTTATTCCATCTACCTGCACGTGGGCCATATACCTCTATTCCTTGCCTGTTCATCTGTCTAAGTGCACCTTAAACATTACTATACCGCGCTTGGCAGCATCGGCACCTATCATTCTCTGTATAACTAAAACTTTCTTCACACGTCTCCTTTTAAACTTATCCCTCCTTGCCATAAACCTGTGTCCCCAAGTATTTGACATTTCCACCCTGGGAACAAGACTCTCACTATCCACCCTGTCCATGCTTCTCATAATTTTGCATATTTCTATCAAGTTGTAACTCTGTTTTCACTCGAACAGTGGATAAAATCAGCATTTGTCTAATCTTTCCTTATAGCTGATACACTCCAATCCACGCAACATCCTAGTAAACCTCTTTCACATCCTCTCCAAAGCCTCCATGTCCTTCCTAAAGTGTGGTGACCAGAACTGCATGCAGTAATCCAAAATGTGGCCTATCTAAAGATTTATACAGTCGCAACATGACTTGCCAATTTGCATACTTAATGCTATGACTAATGAAGGCAAGCATGCAGCACATCATCTTTTACTACCTTGACCACTTGCCACTTTCAGAGAGCTATGGACTTGGATCTCAACATCACATGTTCCTAAAGGTTCCTGCCATTTTACTGTATAGCAAGTTTTGCAAAGATTTGTAGCTCAGATTGAAGTTCTGGATGTAGGTTTGCTCACTGAGCTAGAAGGTTCATTTTCAGACATTTCGTCACTATACTAGGTAACATCTTCAGTATACTTTCATTTTTTCATTTGACCTCACAAAATGCATCACCTCACACTTGTCAGTATTAAACTCCCATCTGCCATTTCTGTGCCCAACTTTCCAACTGTTCTATATATTCTGCTGTATCCAGTTTGATAACCATCCTCAGTATCCACAGTTCCAACAATTTATGTGTCATCTACAAACAATAGAGATCACAGCACTGATACTTGCAGAATACCAATAATCACAAACCTCTAGTGAGGAAAAGCACGTCTCGCCAAATACTTTGTCTTCTATGATTGAGCCAATTTTGAATCCAACTTGCCAACACTCCATGAATGCCATGTGATCCATTTTCTGGTTCAGCCTATCATGAGGGTACCCTGTCAAATGCTTTAATAAGGTCCATATAAACGTCATACACTGCCCTACTCTCATCAATCATCTTCGTACCTTACTCAAAAAGCTTAATCAAAAGCTTCAAAAAATCCCTACAGTGTGGAAAGAGGCCATTTAGCCTATCAATATTAGGGTGGTGCTAGAAAAGCACAGCAGGTCAGGCAGCATCCGAGGAGCAGGGAAATCGATGTTTTGGGCAAAAGCCCTTCATCAGGAATAGATGATGAAGGGCTTTTGCCCGAAACGTCGATTTTCCTGTCCCTCGGATGCTGCCTGACCTGCTGTGCTTTTCCAGTACCACTCTAATCTAGACTCTGGTTTCTAGCCTCTGCAGTCCTTGTTTTTACCCATTTAGCCTATCAAGTCTGCTCCGACCCCCTGAAGGGTATCCCACCCAGACCCAGGCATCCACCCCTATTCCCAAATCTGCATTTCCTATTGCTAATCCACCTAGCCTGCACAACCCTGGACGCTACAGGGCAATTTAGCATCGCCAGTCTATCTAACCTGCATATCTTGGACTGTAGGAGGAAACCAGAGCACCCAGCAGAAACCCACGCAGACATTGAAAGAACATGCAAACACCATACAGACAGTTACCCAAGGTTGAAATTGAACCCGGTTCCCTGGTGCTGTGAGGCAGCAGGGCTAACCACTAAGCAACATCCCCTGCGTGAAGCCATGCTGACTATCCTAATAAGTCAATTCTTCTCCAGATAAAAGTGAATATGTGGCTGGCTCAGTGATTAGCTCATTTAAAGCATTTAAAAGACTTTTAGATAAGTGCATGAATAGGAAAGCTTTGGAGGGATATGGACCAGCAGCAAACAAGCGAGATTAGTTTAGTTTGAGATTATGTTTCCATGCTGCATGACTCTGTTCAGGACTGGCTGAGCACTATATGGTGTCACTGGTTTTTCCAAAGCTATTTTGGCATCCAGCTGAGAATCACAGGTACAGCAAACTTTGTTTTAGCCAGCAACGTATGAATTGGCATTTTCATTAAACTGGCAAAAATTATGTACCTCAAATACCAGATGTCTGCTGAATTATCGAGCAGTTAGTTGAGGGTGCGAAGGAGAAGGCTCTCTGTCAGTAAGTTTTATTTAAGATAAAGTTGCATTATTATCCAAGTGCATTATGTTCCTTTTAGTTGGTGTGTTTTATTTTGCATTGATAAACCAGAATATTTGATCAATTGATAAACTTCTGATCCCATAGGTGCCAGTTAATAGAAGGTTTGCTGTATATACAAGTTAGACCATAAGGTCAGCCAATCTTGGATATGAGACTTGTGTGTTATTACCATGAGCTATCTTTAATATGGCTACTCACTAAGAAATCTCCCAATCAGTCAAATACTGAAACAATTATTTGAACTTTATTGCATGTAGCAATCAAAATAAATTCCCTCAAATAAAGCAAGTAAAGCCTCAACCCAGTTGGCTATTACCCAATTAATGGTGGAATTTAGCAATGATTTCCACCAATAGTATCTTTCTCTGGCTGTCTTGGGTTTGATCCCTGTGGTGTATTTTCCTTTGAAGAATCCTGGAATCAAAATCTTAAAGTAATTTGGTTCTTATGGTGTGATATTATTCATGATATTTTAAATTCTTTCATCCACAATATTGACTACTCTGGAGCTATCAAGACTGTATGTTGCCTTATTATCAAAAGTAGCTTCCCTTTTCCTAGTTACATTTGGCATTGATTGTCTGTTTGAAGACCCATCTGTCCTGCAATTTGTCTCTGTGGTATAAAGCAGCCAGTTATGAAGCAGTTGTTAAAACAGTTTTGTTTATGTAGCTTTTACTCCTCCTTTTCACAAGCATGGCTACTTACATTCAATTCCTGTGTAACAGTTGTCCTTGTCCCTTAAAAGTTTACTCTTGACAGAGTTATTGCTGATTCTTTCAATCATTTACAGTTATTGAAGTTCTGAAGCTTACAGTATTACAGACTGCACTGAATACAGCAGCTCGCAGGAGATTTAAGGATTAATCTATTGATGTCAAATATATATTTAACTGTACTGTTGCATTTTATTTATGACAGAATTATCTGCTAGGGAAGAGGGAGAATTTTGAGATGGGAGACCGAAATAAGGAAGCTTTACTAGAGGTAAGTTAGTCACACAAGCTGTACTTCTAAATTTTCGTGACTTAATTGAAACTCATTTCATGTCATAACAATCAAGGATCAGCATTTCTCATTGGTTTTTAGTTTATTGATTGGCCCAATGAAGAGGGAACTTGAGGTGGGAGCTAAACAGACATGTGATAGCATTCTGAAAGAAATTCCAGAAATACTTATTTGTAAAAGGGACATAAGAAATAAGAGCTGGAGTAGCCCATTCAGAGGATCAAGTTGGACCTGCCTCACCACACTTTACCATACTTAGTATCCAGAAATCTTATCAATTTCTGACTTAGTCGTCATGTACACTGGATGATCCACAGCTGTTTGTGGTAGAGACTTCCTAACAGGTTCACAAACATTTTGAGTGAAGGGATTTCTCCTCATCATGATCCTTAACCTGGGTTGAGTCACGTCAATCAGAACTGAAAGGAATGAACCAAAGAGGAAAACAATTGGATTTTAAAATCTTTTTAGTTGCATCAGAACTGGGACTACTTGTGATGCAATAAAATTCAGTTTCTATGTTTGCAGACCTTAAAAGATTGCTTCAAGTAAATTAGTTCTGAAGTTAAAAGAAGTATTTGAAATGAACTGTATTGTACCCCTGGGGGTATAAGTTCTCCTTTTGGGAAATCAGCCATGTAGGTCCCAATGCTAGAACAAGATCAAAACTTCACTGAGCCCTTTTATGCTTGAGTTTTGGGATATGTCTTCTGAAAACTGCTTTTGTCATCAGTGGCTGACTTCCAACTTCACAACAGTGTTAACATCTTCAGATATAACCCATGTTAATGCAAGCAGAATTCTTCCTTGCACAGCTTGGTGCTTGTGATAGCACATATGGAATTCCCATTTGGGTTCTACTGCCATTATCAAACCCACTTAGTATGACTGATTCAAGTTTACGTGACTGGCATATCTTTGCAGTTCCTTTTGACTGCATATAACAAGTATAATGCTCTTCGCTCCCCCAGAAGAGCTTGATATACTCTCTTGGCTTTCTTCAATGGGCAATTATTTGTGTTACTGCTCAGGACACTGTTCTGGATTTGAGGAATTTCGTTTTGGAATCTGGCATGAATAAGATGAGCAGTTTGGATTATAGTAGTTACCCTTGAACCTAGTATTTCTGCATCCCAAATATTTAGAAATCAGTAAAGAATAAACATTTGCCCCTCAAATTTGATGGTATGCAGGCTCCAAAGCTGATAGGTTCATCTAGATTGAGTGAATACTTGACATTTCACAGCAAACTGGTGAAAGTACTGTTTTTGTACTCTTATAATTCCAAACATTGAACAACTTACTAATGAGAAGCTAGTTAAGATATCAATGGTTTGTGCAGAAGTGTTTATTTTAAGCATTAAGAATCCCACTTTTCACTGGGATTCTTAGTAGCTGTAGAAGAAGTACCTTATAAATGCACCTAGGGTAGGATTTTGTTTGAACCCTAATTTCTCCTCCGCTCTCAATATCTCTTCTGAAGACTATCTTTTTTTTTCAATTTAGACAGTCCTGTGCGACCATTCAGCCTGTGAGTATTGAAAGACAATCATCTGGCTCAGAATCTGTGATAGCTATGGTGCAGAGGGAGACTATTCAGCCCATAGTATCTGCACTAGCTCTCTGTATTTTAGCTTAGTGCCTTCCTTCTTTACTTTGCTCATTCTTTCTATTTAAGTAATCATCCAAAATCCTTTCAAATGTCCCAACTAAACTGCTTCTACCACATGTCCAGGCAGTGCATTCCATGCCCTGATTACTCGCTGAGTGAAGAAGTTTCGTGTTTGCCTTACATTTGCTTCTTTTACAAAACACTTGAAAACTATACCCCCTGGTTCTTTATCCATTTACAAGTTGGAATAGTTTCTCCCTATCCACTTGGTCCAGACTCCTCATGATTTTGAAAAATTCTATTAAATCTCCTGTTGGTCTTCTCCTCTCCAAGGAAAATAGTCCAGACTTCCTTCTTCTTAACTCAAGTGCTTATTCCTGGAACCTTCTTGTGAACATCTTCTGCACTCTTTCCAGTGCATTCACATCTTCCTATTATTACAACATGGAGACAAACAGCCAAACAAATCAGCCTTTTTACCTATATACTCTCAAGGCAATGACACTACAACCTTGAGGCCCTCAAAATTGATCCCACTAGTTCTTAATCAGACTTTTGAATAACCAATCCCAGACTTTGTGAACAAACAATTCCAGACACTGGTTTGTACCTTAAAGAAAAGACTGAGCAATGTATTAACAATATGCTAACTTAGCAGAGTAAAAGTAAACAACAAAGTAATCCAATTGGTCTATGCCATAAACTCAAGACTTTTACTTTCAACCCCATTTACACAAAACACAAAGATAAACAATCATAGTTATGGGATAAATGAAAGAAAACAACACTGGCCAAATTACTTGGTGGTTTTCACGTTGTATTGTTTCACAGGCACAGATGTTGGTTTCTTGCTTGGTTTTCTGAAGAAATTAATCAGGGTCACCTTTTTTAGGTCACTCAGATAAAGGCAGTAATACTTATTTTCTATTCTGAGTTTCCAAGAGTAGACAATGGAGGTTAGGCAGGGAGCTTTCAACTCTTCTTGCTGTATCATCAACAGTCAGATTCCTTTACACAGAAAAAACAGTTCAAAACCCAATTCAAACTCTGACTACTCCCTGGCAAACCAACCATCTTCTCCACAAGGTCCCAGTTACCATTCAAAATCTGGTGTCTGCTGGAACCAGTTCCCATATACTGACCTCGTTAATAGTCATCAGTTTGAACATAACAAAGCGTCTGCAGAACCTTTTGATCAGGAACCAAACTGCAGTGAACTTCTAGGCCTGGCTTCACAAACAAACAAAAGCTTGTTTGGTCTGTTTTTCTTTTAACACAAGCTGTTGTTAGCCATGACCCAAAGGTCCTCTTTAGCTCAAAGTTCTGAGTTCACAGCTCCAAACTAAAATTGATTTTAAAAAAAAAGAATAAAAATAATGAATAATCAATGAGAGCTGTAACATTATAGTGTGGTGTTGTTTGTGCATCCGGGTTATCATAACGAAGTCAAACTAGATTATATCTTTTTCTACCTTTCTAACACCAGAATTCTAGTGAGATGTCAGTGAATGGTGACTGAGCTGGATGAGCCCACAGATCCTAATACCAACTGTTGAGTCCCAAGTTCTATTTAGCTAACACGTTATACCATCAACAGGCTTCTGCTGCATCTGCTGAATAGTATTATCAATACAAATGTGGTTAACATATGAAAATGAAAGCATGAATTTTGTGTATGGAGTACCCAGTCCTGTGTGCCAATGCATACACTGTTTAATCAAATAGCCAGCCTTCAGAGATGCAGCAAAATGTTATCCTGGGAAGGTTTGATGAAAGAGGCTTTTATATGAAGTTCCCATCTAAGACATGCGCAAAACCATGAAAAGTTATATTATATTTTCTTTTAATTTTGATTTAAATAATTGTAAAATATAAACTTTAATAAAATGTATTTTAAAGAATGTTAAATCTAAAGGTTGTGTATTTTATTTTAAAAATGTCTTTCAAAAATCAGGATTGAGTTTTATCTTCCTGTCAAGTTGTTTTATCAGCATTGGGGTGTTTGGTTATCCTGGAGCAGCTCCAAGTTTTAATATTTGTATGACTATTGTCTTGGCAGTTTGCCCTGTTGACTAATAAGATTCTCAAATGTAGCTTTGTTTTAAACTTTGGAAAATAATTATTCTTCTTGGATGGTACTTCCAATTTAAATCAGCCACCCTAACACATTCCCAGGTTTTACGGTGGCATAATTCAAGGAATAGAATAGATGTGCTGTTAGACAGTCAAACTGCTGCAGAAGTTTAAGATGAAAATTCTGGATAGGTCTTTCCACGCAAAATATCCTACGGAAGATTGATTTACATCCTTTTAAATTCTGTGGTACATGTGGCTAACTTCAGCGGAACTGCTGGTCTGGGAGTGGTGCAGAAATAAAAACCAAGAATAATAAATAATGGATCGGAAAAAAAATAATGATTTTGGAGTTGCTGGTATTGGATTGGGGTGAACAAAATTAAAAATCACACAATACCAGGTTATAGTCCAACAGGTTTAATTGGAAGCACCAGCTTTCACCTAATGAAGGAGCAATGCTCCGAAATCTAGTGCTTCCAGTTAAATCTGTTGGACTATAACCTGGTGTTGTGATTTTTAACTCAGAAAAAGTAAGTTAGCTGCATGTTATTAACAGATGCTTACTGGAATTTATATTAGTCTTCACCAAGTTGCAGAGTTAACAGGTATATCTGCAGAAAATGCAATCTGTATTTTCTATTCTTCCTTGCTTTCAGAATCAGCAAACATTAAATTACAGGATCTGCTTTTTCCTACCTGCTGGATCTAATTGGTTCTAGCAGCTAAGGCCAATTAACTTAATAACTTTACAGTTGCAGTCTGTAAATTAAATACTCTATTCTGTGTTTTTGTTGCAGGAGTTTTTCTGTGGAAGTTCTGTGACTGTTCCAGAGATTGAGGGATTGCTTTGGCTGAAAGAGGATGGCAAGAAATCCTGGAAGAAGCGCTACTTCCTGCTCAGAGCTTCTGGAATATATTATGTCCCGAAGGGCAAGACAAAGGTATGGATTAAAAGGTGCTTTTGTATTAAATGAATCATGTGACAGGTACAGTAATTCTGCATTTCTACCTGGATACCAAGTCCATGCCTCCATTCTGTTGCCATGAAGATATTCTTGAGAGAGGAAAGATCTAAGGGCTTGCAAGAACAAGCAGCTAGAAATCCCATGTTTTTGTGATTCACCATGCAGGAATATAGATGGGAGCTCATGCTTGGATCTGAAAAGTAAATTAGCGAGGAATTTAAACAAGTTGCAGATCTGCCTAGCTTGAATGAGAAGGAAAAGTCTCAGAAAATCTCCCATTTATAAGACTACTAATTACCACATTAAGAAAGGACGGGGTGGGGGGAGGAACTAAGCAATCTCTTGGAAGCTACAAATCACTTGCACTGGTTCGAGGAATGCCTGCTTAAAGAACAATGTTGATTATATCTGTCAAGTATATTTCCAGTTGTATTAAAAAAGGGAAAGCTCTGCAATGTGATCTAAAGTACAAGTTGCCTCCAAAAATGGTGTTTAGTCAATACTGCTTCAACTGTTTTATTACAATACAAGTCTCAAAACATGAAATCTTGTGTCATTCTTTCACATATTAATTTGAATTTCCAATTAATTTTAAACTGTTGATCTCCATGGACATCAACACATTACTTGGGAGTAAAGAAACATTCTTCTCTCTAAACTCACCTCGAGTCACTATTTAGAAATTGAGATTGTCCAGGGGATATATCTCAGTTGTATTTCAGAATCTTGCTTGGAAAGGACCCTGTGGTGGCAATCCAGTGTATGCAGCCTTCTATGGGTACATGTTCAGACCCTTGCAATTGAATACGAAGCATGTCAGTGAGGATACATGGTTTCAGGTCTTGTCTAAAATGACATTAAAATATTCTTTTTGTAAGTCTGAATGAAGCACAGAAAGGAGTGGAAAATTATTGTTAAACTCCACAGTTAGAAATCAGCTATCGTGACAAAGAAGCAGCTACTGGATGTAAAATAAACTGATTTTTTTTAATGCTGCATTTTGCCTCCATTACTCTGCACCCATTTAAAAATGACTGCATATGTACACAAGTGTCACTGTGCCTTCTTGCCTACAACTAAGTTTAAATAATGTAAATGTCATTTTTTTTTCAGGATGAGAGCAGGTTAACTAACCTGACCTTATTCTGTTTTGCAGACCTCTCGCGACCTGGCTTGTTTCATTCAGCTAGACCATGTGAATGTGTATTATGGCCAGGATTACCGCAGTAAATACAAGGCTCCCACGGACTACTGCTGCGCTCTCAAGGTATGAATGGTGCTTGGCTTAGAAGGATGTTGTGGAATAGACTGTTAGCTTCTTGAGTTTATTTCTACATTCATGTTGATTGAGGCCCTTCTACATGTTAATGTCTGAGAATGGGGAGACTAGCTTTAAAACCAGGGTCCTGTTTCTCTGCTTCAATGTGTTTCTGGTTATTGTTGGACCATTTGGAGTGTAGTGATATAAAGATGTGCAATGCCTCTGTTTTGGAAAACAATATAAAAACACTTAATTTAGCTTTAAGTTTTGGTCTGCAGCTTCATGTGGACTTGTATCAGAATTGCTGGCACCCTAGATACATAATACTTGCCAATTGAAGTGTTACAAAGGTTGTATCCGTTACTGTTTTCTCCTTTAAATCTTAAACATTAATAGGAGAAATTAGTTTGTGTTTGTCCATTTCCGCTGTCCTTGAATTACGTATGTAATTTTGCTAAACAAAACTCTCTGCTTCTCTAATTAATCTCTCAAGTATAACATTTATGATGTATTTCATTTCCAAATATCTGGTATTTTCCCATATTGAAATAATTCTGCCATTTGTCTGCCAATGTATTGCCTTTCATAATGCACTATACCCTTGTCGTGGAAATACAGGTAAATTTAAAAATTGTTCTTGAGTCTTGATCATTTATATATCCAATAATTAGAAATTTCACTAACACAGACTCTGGAGAATACCACTTACTGCTTCCTTAAAGTCAGAGCAAATATTTTAGCCCTACCCTTCAATTTTGCCTCCTCTGCCCATATTCCCTTTAATTCCATATATAGTTGTCTTACTGTGTTTCTTGTGTGAACCTAACACGTCAGCTGTCAAAGCCATTTGTCTGAAGAAGAGTTGAACCTTATTCAATGTCATCTGGGAAAGTAATTTGTTGAGAAGTCTTACTGTCAGGCAGTAATATGTCAAATACAAAAATCACTGGCCATAATGGCGGTGGGTTATATTAATTACTTACTTATTTCACTCTTTCCAAATGCTCCCAGAGCTACAGAAGAATTTCATGCATTTTGGAGGATAAATCGAGAGTCAAGTTTAAATCCTTCCTTGGAGTAAAAACATATTTTTTGCTGCTTAGAATTTTTGGATCAACTGTGGGAAAACTAGTTCACATCTGGCTGAACTGTTATTACATGAACCAGTAGCCTTTTTTGCCTCAAGACTGTCAAGATCAGGACACAACACTAGTGATTGTGCAGAATAGTTACCTCGAAAGGGGTGAGATAGCAGTAAAACCTGTTCATTTAACACTACAGAGCGAGATGTCAGAAAATTTGAATTAACTGACCAGTGGTATGTCACAAGAATCAGTGTTGTCCACTGCTTTTTGTCATTTATCATTATAAATTATTTGGATGTGAATTATAGGATGTACGGTTAGTAAGTTTGCAGATGACATTAAAATAGATGGTGTAGTTGACAGTGAAGATGATTATCTGAGTACAATGGGACCTTGATTAGAGGAGTGGCAGATGGAGTTTAAATAAATGTGAGGTGTTGCATTTTGATAAAGCAAACCAGGGCAAGACTAATATAGTTAATGTTAGGCCCTGTGTGTGTTGCCAAACAGAGAGATTGAAGGACGCAGTTCCTTGAAAATTGAGTCACCGGTAGACAGGGTAGTGAAGAAGGCATTTGGCATGCTTGCCTTCATTGATCAGAAAATAGATTGAAGGAATTGGGACATCATGTTGAGATTGTACAGGATATTAGTGAGGCCATTTTTGGAATACTGTGTACAATTCTGGTCATCCTTCGACAGGAAGGATGTTGTTAAACTTGAGGGGGTGCAGAAAAGACTTAAGGTCTGGAGTGTTTGAGTTATAAGAAGAGGCTGAATAGGCTGGGGCTTTCTTTTCCCTGGAGCATTGGAGGTTGGGGGCTGACCTTAGAGATTTATAAAATCATGAGGGGCATGGATAGGATGAATAGCCAAGGCCTTTTTTCTAGAGTGGGGGGGGGAGGAGAGTCCAAAACTAGAGGGTATAGGTTTAAGGTGAGACTGGAATGACTTTAAAAATAACCTGAGGAGTAACTATTTCATGCAGAGGATGGTGTATATATGGAACAACCTGCCAGAGGAAGTGGTGAAGGTGGGTATATTGTAATATTTAAAAGACATCTGGATGGGTATATGAAAAAGAAGAGTTTTGAGGGACATGGGCCAAATGCTGGCTTATGGGACTAGGTCAGATTGGGATGGCTGGTCGGCACGAACATGTTGGACTGAAGGGTTTGTTTCTATGCTGTATGGCTGACTCTTCGCGAGTCTCTTTTTATATGGGTGGATCAGATGTGGTTTTCTTCATAAACACCTTTCATGTGCCCATTCACTCCATCCTTGTTTTATTGCATACCATTTCCTGAAAGGGAGCTGTAGTTTGGCAGCAAGTTTGACTGGTGGAAATTTTTTTTAAACTTGTGGGCAGGCATTTATTTAGACTTAGAGGTCTTATGAAAAGTCATCTAGACTCTAAACGTTAGCTTGCTCCTTCTCCATAGATGCTATCTGACTCCCTGTGATCTCCAGCATTTGTTGTTTTCAGTACAGATTCCAGCATCTGCAGTAATTTGCTCTCCCCTCTGAGGTTGATTGATCCTGTGGGTGTGGATGATGTGTATATAACATTTTCATAATGAACACGCGTTCACATTTATGTGCGCACATCCACAATCAGGAGCAGGAAACCAAGCTGACATTTCATTTTCCTTCAGCAAAGACTGGGATTCAAACCTGAAACTGTCTCATTTGTCTGACATAAAAAGGGATGCTTCCTTTATACACCAACTACTATCAATGTGCAATTTACTAGGTGAGGCAAGCAATATTAATCTTTGGAGAAAAGGAGGCCAATGATCTGAATTGGGAAAATCCAGCAGTTTTAAAAGTGACACAGAGATGATGTCATTGGACTAGTAATCTCAAGGTCAGAACAAATGCTTAGGTGACATTGGTTCGAATCCCAGCATAGCAAAATGGTAACATTTGAATTCAGTCAATAAATCTGCAATTAAAAGCTAACCTCATGGTGACCTTGAAACTCTTGTTGATTGTTGCAAAAACCTTATTAGGTTCACTAATATCCTTTAGGGAATAAAATCAACTATGGTTATCTCATTTCGCCTAAATTTGACTCCAGATCTACAACTATATGGTTGACTCTCAAATACCCTGTAGAATGGCCTAGTAAGGCATTCAGTTATATTTAATCACTACACGGTCTAAGTGAAACAGTAGGGAGAGAGAGAAAAAACGAGGGGCTCAGTGGTTAGAATTGCTACCTCAGCGCCAATGATCCAAGTTCAATTCCACCCTCAGGTGACTGTGTCTGTGTGGAGTTTGTATATTCTCCCCCTGTCTACGTGAGTTTCCATCAGGTGCTTGGTTTCCTCCCACAGTCCAAAGATGTGCAGGTTAAATGAATTGGCCAATGCTAAATTGCCCTATAGTGCCCAGGGATTAGTGATGGTAAATACGGGGTTATGGGGACAGGGTGAGGATCTAGGTTGGGTCTTCGGAGAATCAGTGCAGACCTGATTCCACACTGTAGGGATTCTGTGATTCTACCTGGATCACTTTGTGTTAAATCTCAGCACTAGAAATGAAAACAATAAACCCAGACCTTGTAACCGTGTAATGATGCTTTATTAAAACGTGGGAATTTTCCTAATTTCCCATGCTTCCTAATTTTCCTGTACCCTTCAAGATTCTGGTCTGCAAACATGCTTCAGTAAAGGTTACCAGATCGTACTTATTAATTTATATTTATGCTTTGCATTTTTGGTTTGTTTTGAATGTACATGTATTGAGATAGAGTATTGGCCCATTTCTTAAAGTTTTTCTTAATGTTAGAGTCATAAAGTTTTTACAGCATGGAGAAAGACCCTTTGGCCATCTGTCCATCTTCAATGTTCATTCCCTTAATCACCAGTGCACATTATTGTTCTGTACCACCTGCAAGATGTATTGCAAGAACTCACCAAGATTCTTTAGATAGCACCTTTCAATCTTGTGACTCCATCACCTCAAGAGCAAGGACAGCAGATGCATGGAAATATCACCATCTGCAATATCCCCTCCAGGCCACACACCATCCTGACTGGAAACTGTCTCGTTGCACCTCCACTGTCACTGAGTTAATGATCCTGGAACTCCTTTCCTAACAGTACTGTAGGGGTATCTGCACCCAAAGGTGATTCAAAAAGGCAGGTCACCTTCACTTTATTCAGTGTAATTGACTCTGCATTAAGAAAAATTTAAGAAATGGGCAAATACTCTATCTCAATACATATACATTCAAAACAAAACAAAAGTGCATGTCTGGCCAAGAACACCATTACCCTGTAAATGAATAATTTTTAAAAAGCTGAAAGCATAGTACTGATCCTTACAATATTGTCCAGTCATATACAGGGAATTTCTTACAGTACCTTTGCATCCAGCTCACTTGCTGTCATTTCTGGTGACCTCCAAGGATAGATTCTCTGTCCCCTCCTCCTCATCTACGTTCTGCCTCTCGGTGGCATCGCCCAAGTGCACAATATCTGATTAATCATGTGAGTTATCAATGTCATGCTCTAACTCACCACCACCACCACCACCTGTTTTGACTCCCTGTCATGCGACTAAACTGATACTTAGTTAAGGTAATTGTTGCACATCCAATATTAAGTATTGGGAAAATTTTGGTAAACAAAGTCCATCACTAACACTGGACATTATCTCATGCTGAAGCAAACTCTTTACAATCTTGGTATCCATTTGACTTTGAGAAGATATGCCATATATTCTTCATTACCACATGCCGCTCACTTGCACCCATAAAATATTGCCTATCCCTATCTCTGCCACTGTCAGTTTGCTGGTGAAACTTTTAATCATGTCTTTTACTTCCAGACTCAACTTTTCCACCACCTTCTTGGCTGGTTTCCTGTCTTCCATCCTTCAAAATCTGTCTCGTAGGAATTTAAAATGGGCAATGTTGACACAATGTATGAAACAAATGTAAAGAAAGGAATGAAAGCACAGGCAGGAGTTGCTTGCTGACATTATATTTTGTGCTTCTGTACAGGACATTGGTTAGGCCACTATTGGAGTACTGCACTCAGTTCTGGTCTCCTCTATAGGAAGGATATTGTGAAACTTGAAAGGGTTCAGAAAAGACTTAACAACAATGTTACCAGGGTTGGAGTGTTTGAGCTATAGGGAGAGACTGAATAGGCTGGAAAATATGTGGAGGGTGAGGGAGAATTTTTATAAAAAACCATGAGGGGCATAGATAGGGTGAATAGTCTCAGTCTTTTCCCCAGGGTAGGGGATTTCAAAACTAAAGGAAATAAGTTTCACGTGAGAGGGGAAAGACTTAACAGCGGCATGATGGCTCAGCAGTTAGCACTGCTGCCTCACAGCACCACGGACCCAGGTTCGATTCCAGCCTTGGGTGACTGTCTGTGTGGAGTTTGCACATTCTCCCCATGTCTGTATGGGTTTACTCCGGTTTCCTCCCACAATCCAAAGATGTGCAAGTCAGATGAATTGGCCATGCTAAATTGCCCATAGTGTTAGGTGCATTAGTCAGGGGTAAATCTAGGGTAGGGGAATGGGTCTGGGTGGGTTACTCTTCAGAGGTTCAGTGTGGACTTGTTGGGCCAAAGGGCCTGTTTCCAAACTGTAGGGTATCTAATCTTAAAAGGGACCAAAGGGTGCAATTTTTTCACGCAGAGTGTGGTGCATGTGTGGAATGAACTGCCAGAGGAAGTGATGGAGGCAGGTATAATGACAACTACAATTACAGCATTTAAAAGACATCTAGATGGGTATATGAATAGGAAGGGTTTAGAGGAATATGGGCCAAATGCTGGCAAATGGAACGAGATTACATTAGGATATCTATTCAGAATGGATATGTTGGACTAAAGTGTCTGTACATCTCTATAACTCTATGAATAAACATCTATAGTCAAATTTACCATGAGAAGCATTTGCTAATTCAGAGTTGTATGTTCCCATTTCCAGCCTGACCACACTGATTTTTATTAGGGGGAGTTTTTTGTACATAGATGCCAACCTTTGACAAATAATATTTTCCTATTTGTTTTTATTCCTGCAGCACCCTCAGATCCAGAAGAAATCTCAGTACATCAAATATCTCTGCTGTGATGATGTCAGAACTCTTCATCAGTGGGTGAATGGCATTCGCATTGCCAAGGTAATCAATCCTTGTTGATAGAGGCCATGCTTTATCATTGGGTATAGCGATAAGTTTAATCAGTCAGCATTGTGTGCTTTCCCTCAGAAAACTGGTGAATGGTGTTAATCTCAACTATGTGGGAAAATGGTCTTTTCCTGAGTTAATTTAGCTGGGGGATGGGAAACTGAATTGTAGCTCCAATGTACAGGAGGTTGAGAGGAGTGAGGTCATAAATAAGGTTTTAAGATTGCAAGAGTGTACCGGCAGGCAGGAAGGTGGTTTGAAGTGTGTCTACTTCAACGTCAGGAGCATCCGGAATAAGATGGGTGAACTTGCAGCATGGGTTGGTACCTGGGACTTCGATGTTGTGGCCATTTCGGAGACATCAATAGAGCAGGGACAGGAATGATTGCAGGTTCTAGCGTTTAGATTTTTCAGTAAGAACAGGGAAGGTGTTAAAACAGAGGTGGTGGGGGGGAGCGGTGTGGCATTGTTCATCAAGGACTGTATTACTGTGGCAGAAAGGATGTTTGATGAGGACTCGTCTACTGAAGTTAGAAACAGGAAAAGAGAGATCATCCTGTTGGGAGTTTTCTATAGGCTTCCGAATAGTTCCAGAGAAATAGAGAAAAGGATTGCATAGATGATTCTGGATGGGAGCGAAAGTAACAGGATAGTTTTTATGGGGTCTTTAACTTTCCAAATATTGACTGGAAACACTATAGCTCAAGTACTTTAAAAGGGTCAGTTTTTGTCCAGTGTGTGCAGGAGGGTTTCCTGACACAGTATGTGGTGAGGCCACATTGGATTTGGTACTGAGTAATGAACCAGGCCAGTTGTTAGATTTGAAGGTGGGTGAGCACTTTGATGATAGTGACCACAATTCGGTTAAGTTTAGTTTAGCAATGGAAAGAGAGGTATATAACGCAGTGCAAGAGTTATCACTGGGGGAATAGGCGATTATGATGTGATTAGGCAAGATTTAGGATGTGGAGGATGGGGAAAGAAACTGCAGGGCATGGGCACACTTGAAATATGGAGCTTGTTCAAGGAACAGCTACTGTGTGTCCTTGATAATTATGTACCTGTCAGGCAGAGAGGAAGTGGTCAAGCAAGGCAATTATGGTTTATAAAAGTTGAATTCCTTCTCAAGAGGAAAAAGGAGGCTTATGTAAAGATGAGACGTGAAGACTCAGGGCACTTGAGAGTTACAAGTTAGCCAGGAAGGACCTAAAGAGAGAACTAAGAAGAGCCAGAGGGGACATAAGAAGTCTTTGGCAGATAGGATCAAGGAAAACCCTAAAGCTTTCTATTGGTATGTCAGGAATAAAAGAATGTCAGGAGGACCAGTTCCACCACAGAATACACCAGGTGACCTCCTCCTTTAAAGACCAAAATTTCCCCTCCCATGTGATTGAAGATGCCTTCCAACGCATCTCATCCACGTTCCGCACCTCTGCCCTCAAACCCCACCCCTCCAACCGCAACAAGGACAGGACTCCCCTGACCCTCACCTTCCACCCAGCCAAACTCCACACAAATCACGTCATCGGCCGACATTTCCGCCATCTACAAATTCACCTCATCACCAGGGATATATTACCCTCCCCACACCTATCCACTTTCCGCAAAGACCCTTCCCTCCGTGACTAGTCAGGTCCACCCCCCACCAACAACTCGCCTTCACCTGCTGCCATTGCAGGAATTGTAAAAACCTGTGCCCCCCCCACCACCACCTCTGTCTAAGGCCCCAAAAGAGCCTTCCATATCCATCAGAGTTTCACCTGTACTTCCACATATGTCATTTACTGTATCCGTCGCTCCTGATGCGGTCCCCTCTACATTGGGAAGACTGGACGCTTACCTGCAGAGCACTTCAGAGAACATCTCTGGGTCATCCGTACCAATCAACCCCACCATCCCATAGCCAAACTCCCCCTCCCACTCTTCTGAAGACATAAATGTCTTGGGCCTCTTCCATCGCCAGTCCCTCACCACCCGACACCTGGTTGAAGAACGTCTCATCTCCCGTTTCGGACCCTTCAACCTCATGGCATCAATGTGGACTTCACCAGTTTCCTTATTTCCCACCCCCTCCCCACCACCTTACCCCAGTTCCAACCTTCCAACTTAGCACCGTCCTCATGACCTGTTCTACCTGCCAATCTTCCTTCCCACCTATCCGCTCCACCCTCCTCTCCGATCTAGCAACTTTACCCCCACCTCAATCCACTTATTGCACACTCAGCCCCACCCCCACCCACACTACCTTCTCCCCAGTCCCACCCCCCTCCCATTTATCTCTCCACCCCCGAGGCTCCCAGCCTCATTCCTGATGAAGGGCTGTTGCCTGCAACGTCGATTTTCCTGCTCTTCGGATGCTATCTGACCTGCTCTGCTTTTCTAGCACCACTCTAATCTTGACCCTAATCTACAACATCTGCAATACCTGCTTCCGCCTAGGAATAAAAAAATGGCTAGAGTAAGATTAGGGCCAATTAATGAGAGTAGTGGGAAGTTGTGCATGGAGTCCAAGGAGATAAAAGAGGCACTATGAATATTTTTCATCCGTATTCACACATGAAAAAGACAAATTTTGTTGGACAGGCTACTGGACTAAATGGGATTGAGGTTCATAAGGAGGGGGTGTTAGCAATTCTGGAAAGTGTGAAAGTAGATAAATCTCCTGGGCCGGATGGGATTTATCCTTGGATCATCTGGTAAGGTAGGGAGGAGATTGCAGAGTCTTTGGCTTTGATCTTTACGTCATCATTGTCGACAGGAATCGTGCCAGAAGACTGGAGAATAGCAAATGTTGTCTTCTTGATCAAGAAGGGGAGTAGAGACAACCTGGTAATTATAGACCATTGAGCCTTCCTTCAGTTGTGAGTGAAGCGTTGGAAAGGATTATAAGAGATAGTATTTGTAATCATCTAGAAAGAAATAATTTGATTAGGGATAGTCAACACAGTTTTGTGAAGAGTAAGTTATGTCTCACAAACTTTAATGAGTTCTTTGAGAAGGTGACCAAACAGGTGTATATGGATTTCGGTAAGGTGTTTGATAAGGTTCCCCATGGTAGGCTATTCCAGAAAATACGGAGGCATGGGATTGAGAATGATTTAGTGGTTTGAATCAGAAATTGGCTAGTTGTAAGAAGACAGAGATGGTGGTGTTTACTGGGAAATGTTCATCCTGAAGTTCAGTTACTAGTGGTGTACCACAAGGATCTGTTTTGGTGCCAGTGCTGTTGGTCATTTTTATAAATTACCTGGATGAGGCGGAGGAAGATGGGTTAGTAAATTTGTGGATGACACTAAGGTCGATGGGATTGTGGACAGCGCGGAAGGATGTTACGGAAGGACCTAGATAAGCTGCAGAGTTGGGCTGAGAGGTGGCAAATTGAGTTTAATGCAGAAAAGCACTGCTGCCTCACAACGCCAGGGTTCGATTCCAGCCTCTGGCGACTGTCTGTCTGTGTGGAGTTTGCACATATTCTCCCTGTGTCTGCATGGATTTCCTCTGGGTGCCCCGCTTTCCTCCCACAGTCCCAAGATGTGCAGGTTAGGTGAATTGGCCATGCTAAATTGCCCATAGTGTTAGGTGCAATAGTCAGAGGTACAGATGAGGAATGTGTCTGGGTGGGTTGCTCTTCGGAGGATCGGTATGGACTTGTTGGGCTGAAGGACCTGTTTCCATACTGTAGGTAATCTAATCTAATCTCATCTAATCTAATCTAATCTAATCTAATCTAAAAAGTGTGAGGTGATTCACTTTGGAAGGAATAACAGGAATAGAGAGTACTGGGCTAATGGTAAGATTCTTGGTAGTGTGGATGAGCAGAAAGATTTCAACGTCCAGGTGCATTAATCCCTGAAAGTTGCCACCCAGCTAGTAGGGTTGTTAAGAAGATATACAGTGTGTTAGGTATTATTGGTAGAGGGATTGAGTTTCGGAGCCACAAGGTCATGTTGCAGCTGTACAAAACTCTGGTGCAGCCGCATTTGGAGTATTGTGTATAGTTCTGGTCACCACATTATAGAAAGGATGTGGAAGCATTTGAAAGTGTGCAGAGGACATTTAGCAAGATGTTGCCTGGTATGGAGGGAAGGTCTTATGAGGAAAAGCTGAAGGACTTGAGGCTGTTTTCATTAGAGAGAAGAAGGGTGAGAGGTGACTTAATAGATGCATACCAGTTGTTCAGAGGGTTAGATAGGGTGAACAGTGAGAGCCTTTTTCCTCAGATGGTGATGGCTCATATGAGGTGAGATAGCTTTAAATTAAGGGGTGATAAATAAAGAACAGATGTCAGCGGTAGGTTCTTTACTCAGAGTAGTAAGGGCAACAGTAGTAGACTCGCCAACTTTTAAGGGCATTTAAATGGTCATTAGATAAACATATGGATGATAATGGAATAGTGTAGGTTAGATGAGCTTAGATTGGTTTCACAGATCGGCGCAACGTAGAAGGTCAAAGGGCCTGTAGTGCGCTGTCATGTTCTATGTTCTGTGAGCACTGTCTTTATTAGGCTTTAAATGTACAGCAAAAAAGTAAGAGCTGTCCAATTAATTCCTATTTTTCTCCCCATAGCCTTCAATATATTGAGAATCCCTGGGTCTCCCTGGTTCAGTACCTCTTTAAAATTGTACCATTTATTTGATATTACTACTTCTTGCAAAATAGATCACTATAAACAGCTGTGTTAAAAGTGAAATGTCACGTGTTTGTCTGCTTTACCAGCCTATGTTCTAAAGCCTACTATCATCGTCCTCACTTCACTACATTTTCATATCTTGTGTCAGTTGAAAACTTTGAAATTGTGCCTTCATGTACAGGTGAATAACATATAAAGAAAGAGTTGCTCTATACAAACATCAGACACACCACTATATACCCTGCAAGTATGAAAAATGTTGTGGTTCCGTTCGCCGAGCTGGGAATTTGTGTTGCAGACGTTTCGTCCCCTGTCTAGGTGACATCCTCAGTGCTTGGGAGCCTCCTAATGAGGCGCTTCTGTGATCTTTCCTCTGGCATTTATAGTGGTTTGAATCTGCCGCTTCTGGCTGTCAGTTCCAGCTGTCCGCTGCAGAGGCTGGTATATTGGGTCCAGGTCGATGTGCTTGTTGATTTGAATCAGTGGTTGAGTGCCATGCCTCTGGGAATTCCCTGGCTGTTCTCTGTTTGACTTGTCCTATAATAGTAGTGTTGTCCCAGTCAATTTCCTGTTGCTTGTCATCTGCGTGTGTGGCTACTAAGGATAGCTGGTTGTGTCGTTTCGTGGCTAGTTGGTGTTCATGGATACGGATCGTTGGCTGTCTTCCTGTTTGTCCTATGTAGTGTTTTGTGCAGTCCTTGCATGGGATTTTGTATACAACGTTGGTTTTGCTCATGCTGGGTATCGGGTCCTTTGTCCTGGTGAGTTGTTGTCTGAGAGTGGCTGTTGGTTTGTGTGCTGTTATGAGTCCTAGTGGTCGTAGTCTGGTTGTCAGTTCAGAAATGTCCTTGATGTATGGTAAAGTGGCTAGTCCTTTGGGTTGTGGCATGTCCCCATTCCGTTGTCTTTCCAACACACACAAAAGAAGCTACAAATCTTCGCACAAATTTTCAAGTATGAAAAATAACTGTTGGCCAATCCTATCTTCTGTCTCTTGGTAGGTTTGTATTCAGGCTGCCACTTCCCCTTTAACCCTTTGGGTTCAATTTTGTAACAAGTTTATGTTTAGGTGTTAACAAACCCTTTTTAAAAGTTTATGTGCATAATGTGAACAGCACAACTAAGTTTATTTTCCTTACAAAGTTAGGATACATCCCAACTGAATGAGATGAGTTAACTTATTTGAATATTGCACACTGTGGTACTGTCCTCTTATCTGAAGCCAGATGCAAAGTACATATTTATTATTGCCTTAGCAATGCCTTCCATCAGTACAAGAAGTCTCCCCACCCCCCTCAACCTTGAACTACTTGTCCATTAAGACAGTAATATGCCCTGTTATGCTACCTGGTAATCTTTTTGCATACACTATCTTGGCCCCTTCTTTCTTTTTTCCAATTGTTTCACTTTTTATTTACATATATCTCTATTGTATTTGAAACACGAAATTTGTCATTCTTTCTCCATTATGGAATGTTTCTATTCTGCACCAGAGCCATATTCCGCTTCAAGAACTTCCATTGCTAATGTATTGTTTCACATCTCACTCTTTTGTTTCAAAAGCACTTGGGCCACGTCCCCTTTTAACTCCCTGATCCTAGCAAACAGTTTAGGAATGCCAGTCAATTTTCAGGGTGGTCACTTGTGTGTATTAGAAGCATATTTATAATGCAAAGGGCTTTGTTCTTTTAGACAGTAATAACCTGAATATGACTGCTCTTGTTTCAACTCAATAAAATGGGTGACACCCATTTGCTGTTGCATTTCTTAGGTAAGACTTGAGCAATCAGTCAACTTGTGTGGTTTAAAATTTAAACAAAGCCTAGCTGTTAACCATCAAACATCGTTAAGTGGTGTTACTCATGGCAACACCTTTACCAACTGGAGTCCACTTGCCAATCAGTCAACTCTTTTGTCTTGTGCAATATAAATTCTGCTTTCTCCCCCCTGAATTGGTATTCCTGAAAATTGTTCTGATGAATGCAAATCCAGTAACTTCAACAAACTGTCTTTTATCAGCAATATGCAAGTTCAGTACTGCCAAATAAGTGTATTCATTTTTCCTGATATCTTTTGAATATTAGTGAGTTTTGAGAAGATTTGTAGCTCTAGTTGAGGTTCTGGATGTCTTGGGTTTCTTTGGATTGGTGATGTCATTTCCTGTTCTTTTTCTCGGTGGTGGAAACTTGGACCCCAAACATATAAATAGAAAGCAGGAAACATCAGAAGTGCTTCGTCTGGAGGCTCACTAAAGAGGTTACCTAGTATAGTGATGAAACATCTAAAAATGAACCTTCCAGCTCAGCGAGCAAACCTACATCCAGATCCTTTGAATATCAATAGATTTTTGAATACTATATTGGATGTACTGAGTGTTTCCAAATTTATAGATTTCTGGGGTAGAGAATTCCAAAGATTCAGCTTTAGTTTGAACTGTTTTTCCTCCTCTCTGGCCTAAATAACTAATCCTTTTATTACGTAAGAAATAGGAGCAGGAGTAGACTGTGGCCTGTCAATTGAGACTGATTTTCTTCCAGCAGCTTCAGCTAGAGGAAACCTTTCTCTCCAGATTTACCCTCCATAAGTCCTTAAGAGCAATGTGTTTCAATAAGGACACCTCTCATTCTTCTAAGCTTCAGGGAGTATCAGCATAGTCTTACACAATCTTTCTTCACTGAACAATAAACTCATCCCAGTGAATCTTTGCTTACCTAAAGGAAGTGCAACATATCCCAAACAATTTCAGTGATCATTTTCGCTTAAAATTATGTGAGTTACCACTGTTATAATGGTCTTTATTTCTTCTCAAAATATATAGAAATGATAATCAAATAATCCCGTTTTTATCTTTGTTAACCAGTACGGGAAACAACTATATGACAACTACCAGGATGCTGTGAAACGAGCTGAAGCAGCATATGAATGGTCATCCCTGTCCAGTGCCAGTATGAAATCTGGGTCTAGTTCTTCCAGTTTGCCAGGTAAACTAACCTTTTTTATTGTTGTGTGTGGTGCTGGAAAAGGTCAGGCAGCATCCGAGGAGCAGGTAAAAAGACGTTTTGGGTAAAACCCTTCTTTTTCTTTTGTCCAATTTTGTTTTTCATCGTACCCATTACCCCGTTTCAAAATAATTGAATTCCTAATGAGGGTGTGGACATGTATAAAGCAGTTGACATCCAGGATCCTATTCACACTCAAATGTAAGCATAACAGCATCAGAAAATTCCAGCATTCGTGGCACTACAGGTGCTGTCTTACTACCCTGTATTATATGAGTAGAAGAATTGAAGGAGCTAAAAATTGAATCCTAATAAAGGCAGAACAAGTTTGTTTAAAGCATGTTGAACATATACCCACTCAAGAGCTGCAGATACTAATCAAAAATGTGTCACTTTTTAAAAAAATTCATTCAGGAGACTTGCTTTGCAGGCTGTGCCAGCATTTATTGCTGATCACTAATTAAACCTGGCAACAGATTGCTGGTTGGTTTGTGGGTTGTGACTATCTTTCCCTAAAGCCTGAAGAAAATCAGTTTATTTCCCTCCCTAGTAATCTGTTGCCTCTAACTAGTAACTAAGAGATGTTGCTGTTAGTATACCCAGTGCTTGTGCCTCCACTGAAGAAGAACCTGGAGAAGAGGGATTGAAGAACAGAAAATTCTGGCAAACAAAAGGATCATCTCTGTGAACCCTATAGACTGAAGCTATTGAACTTAGAGTCACAGCGATGTACAGCACAGAAACCAGACCTCCGGTTTCCTCCCGCAGTCCAAAGATGTGCAGGGTCAGGTGAATTGGCCATACTAAATTGCCCGTAGTGTTAGGTAAGGGGTAAATGTAGGGGTATGGGTGGGTTTCGCTTCGGCGGGTCGGGGTGGACTTGTTGGGCCGAAGGGCCTGTTTGTTCACTGTAATGTAATGTAATCTAATCTAATCTGTACAGCTGCAGCAAGACCTCCCAACTCCTATATTCAATGCTCTGACCAGTAAAGGAAAGCATACCAAACGCCACCTTCACTATCCTATCTACCGGTGACTCCACTTTCAAGCAACTCCAAGGATGCTTCATTCAGCAACACTTCCTAGGACCGTACCATTAAGTGTATAAGTCCTACTCTGATTTCCCTTCCCAAAATGCAGCACCTCACATTTATCTAAATTGAACTCCATCTGCCAAGATCCTGTTGTACTCGAGGTAACCTTTTTCTCTGTCTACTACACCTCCAATTTTGGTGTCCTCTGCAAACGTACTAACTACAGGGGAACCTCAATTATCCGAATACCAATTATCCAAAAATCTGATTATCCGAGGGAGATCTCGAGGTCCCAACAGAAACATTACATCAAAGATGTGTGTCCAACACTGATCGTGTCTTTTGTTTACACTGATTTAAAAGTGCTGCTGAGAATAGTCCTGGACTGATGAGAGCGCAGGCACTGTCTCTAAAGGACTGACCTTCCACCTTCTCTCTCTCCCCCTCCTCAGCACTTTCCCTGGAGTTCTACACAGACGCGTACCCTAAACCCCCCCTACCCCAAATAATCTAACATTGTCCCGTACAGGGCAAAGGTGGAACCTGTCAAAAATTTGTCTTTCTGTGTGCGCTATTTGGAGACTCACCAAAAGGCAATAGCAGCAGCAGTCTTGGTGGTGTCCAGTCCAGCTGCCCTGGAGAGGGGGTGGGGGTGGACGGAAGTCACGGGGGGGGGGTGTAGGACAGGGTTTGAGAGGTAGGTTTGGATGGGATTGGGGGGGCAGGCGGAGGTTGGGGGTGGGGCAGGCGGGGGCAGTGGTGGACGGGGTTATGAGCTGGGGCGAGCGGTGTCGAATGGGGTTTGGGGCTGTGTAGGATGGGTTTTGGGGCAGCGGGGGTAGGGTTGGATGGGGTTTGGGGGGGGGGCAGGCAGAGGTTGTGGGTGGGGACAGGCGGAGACAGTGTTAGACGGTGTTTTGGGGCAGCGGGCGAGGAAGCAGTGTTGGGAGCGGGCGAGGGCTCGCGCGTGCTGTGCTGCTGCTAGTCTCCTGAACAGGGAGTAGACTTAATAGAAAATGGCTGGTTCTCTCTGTATCCCACGTGATATAACCTTGCTAACCAGTCTACCAAGAACCTTGGTGAACACCTTACTGAAGTCCATACAGATCACATCTACCTCTCTGTCCTCACCAAAAAAACTCAATCAAGTCAGAGAGGATTCAAGAAGTAACAATAAGACGTGATTTCCCACACATAAAGCCATGCTGACTATCCTTAATCAGTCCTTGCCTTTCCAAATACATGCAAATCCTGACCCTCAGGATTCCCTCCAACAACTGGCCCACCACCACTGTCAAGCTCACCGGTCTGTAGTTCCCTGACTTGTCCTTACCACCCTTCTTAAAGTGGCACCTCGTTAGCCAACATCCAGTCTTCCGGCACCTTGCCTGTGGCTGTGGTTGATCCAAATATCTCAGCAAGGGGCCCAGCAATCACTTGCCACATATTTCTGGAGATTTATCCACTTTTGTGTTTCAAGACATCCAGTACCACCACCTCTGTAACATTGGAAATTTTCCAAGACATCACCATCTACTTACCCATATTCTATATCTTCCATGTCCTTCTCCACAGTTACACTGATGCAAAATACTTGTTTAATATCTCCCCTATCTCCTGGGTTTCACACACAGGCTGCTATGCTTATCATTGAGGTGCCCTATTCTCTCCATTGTTACCCTTTTGTCCTTAATAAATCTATAAAATCCCTTTTTTGGATTCTTCTAATCCTATTTGCCAAAGCTATTTCATGTCCCCTTTTGTCCTGATTTCCCTGTTAAGGATACTCATTCTGCCTTTATTCTCCAAGGATTCACTCAATCTCTGCTGTCTTTATCTGACATATGCTTCCTCCTTTTTTTTGACCAAAGCCTCAATTTTTCTAGGCATCCAGCATTCCCTGCATCTACCAGCCTTGCCTTTCACCCGAACAGGAACAAATTGTCTCTGGATTCTCATTCTCATTTTTTGAAGGCTTCCCATTTTCCAGCCATCCCTTTAGCTTCAAACATCTGCCCCCAATCAACTTTTCAAAGTTCTTGCCTAATACCATCAAAATTGGCCTTCCTCCAATTTAACACTTCGACTTTTAGATCTGCTCTATCCTTTTCCATCACTATTTTGAAACTAATAGAATTATGCTCGCTGGCCCTAACGTGCTCCCCCATTGACACTTCAGTCACTTGCCCTGCCTTATTTCCCAAGAGTCGGTCAAGTTTTGCACCTTCTCTAGTAGGTACATCCACATACTGAATCAGAAAGTTTTGTTGTACACAGCTAATAAATTCCTCTCCATCTAAACCTTTAACACTATGGCAGTCTCTGTCTATGTTTAGGCAAGTTAAAATCTTGGATCCTCCATCTTGGATTACCCAGTAACCCCTTGGTATTAAACTATTGAGTTGCAAATTTACTAATCCAGGTCTGCATTGATTAGATTAGATTAGATTAGATTAGATTAGATTAGATTAGATTACTTACAGTGTGGAAACAGGCCCTTCGGCCCAACAAGTCCACACCGACCCGCCGAAGTGTAACCCACCCAAACCCATTCTCCTACATTTACCCCTTCACCTAACACTACGGGCAATTTAGCATGGCCAATTCACCTACCCCCTGCACATTTTTGGATTGTGGGAGGAAACCGGAGCACCCGGAGGAAACCCACGCAGACACGGGGAGAATGTGCAAACTCCACACAGAGAGTCGCCTGAGGTGAGAATTGAACCCGGGTCTCTGGCGCTGTGAAGCAGCAGTGCTAACCACTGTGCTACCGTGCCGCCCATTCTCACATTCTTCCCCATCTTTTTTTTTCCTCCACCTATAACACCAATGTTTTATTGTCTGTGTCTTTTTATATGTATGGGAGGGAGATTTCATGACTTTACTAGTTAAAATTCTAAATCCCTCATATGTCAGTAGTTCATAGTTCTTTACCTGCGGTTAGAATCAATTTATTTGACAGATACGTTGGAGACGGTTTTTTTGATAATAGCTTTAACTTGAGATCACTGGTGGGGTTGATTTTTTTTTTTAGCATGATACTTCAGTGAGGTATGATACTCTTGCCTCAAATGTATTCAGTGACCATATTTTCACCATCCTCATGGAGAAGAACCTATGACCCTCAGAACAAAGCTTTTCCTCGTCTCTCTAAACAGAGTTCCCTTATTTTTGAACTATGTCTCCCCATTCTACCTTCACAAAGGAGGGGAAAAATCATCTTTCATTCCTCTTAGACTCAAATGGATAGAGAACCAACTAGCCTTTCTTCATAAGATAAACCCTTCTTCAGTGAAGCTAATGCTCTCTCAATTGCTGCTATGCAATTATGCTCGCTCATAAATAAGACCAAATTGCACAACGTACTCCAAATCTGGGCTTACCAATTACATGTATAATGGTAGTAAAGCATCCCTACTTTATATCTCACCCCTCTTGCAATAAATGACAATTTAAATTTTCTTCCTAACCACTTGCTGTATTTTTTATTCCATTCAAGGAAAAAATGGACTTCATCGGCTGGGCTAGCATTTATTGATCATCCCGAGTTGCCCTTGAGAAGGCAGTGGTGAGCTACTGCCTTGAACCGCTGCAGTCCATTTGACGTAGCTGTACCCCTGTCACCAGTGAAATTAAAATTTGGAATGCAAGCTTTTTGTCATTTGCTGACAAATTAGAAATAAGTTAAATGATTTGGCAGGAAGTAGGACCTTATTGGCTAGACATAAATTATGGTGATTAAATAAACTAGCATTCGATGCATAGCAAATATTTGGTACGGAGGAACTAGGAGAACCACTCCTGGCAGAAGTCCAGGTCTGAGATGTACAAGTCAGTTAAAGTTTTCCTATACAGGAAATCCAGGTATGACCTTCATCAGGCCATCAGAGACACCACGAGGTAATACCAAACTAAGCTTAAGACCCAGATGACCCACATGGATACCTGTTTCTAGCTCGTTATGTCCTGTAATCGTTGCCACAAAGTGAATTCGAACAGAATCACGGGCAACAGTATGTCCATGCTTGACGAACTCCATGCATTCTCCGCTCTCTTTGAGCAGAAGGTCAGTGAATCAATGTCACCTGTACTCAGTCTCCACCGCAGGTGTTTAATCGGCCTTCTTGAGAGTGAACCCATGGACAGTGACTGATCTGGATTGAGTTCCTGGCCATACACTCAGATCATGTACAGACCAGATGGTGGGAGTATTCACAGACATCTTTAACCTCCCCTTACTACAAGCTGAAGTCCCCACCTGCTTCAAGAAGACCACTATCATCCTGGTGGCAAAGAAGAATCTTGCACCATGCCTCAATGACTACCACCCATTGGCTCTGACCTCTATAATTATGAAGTACTTAAACAGGTTAATCATGGCTCATGTCCCAGCCTCCCAAACCACCTTGATCCTTTGCAATCTGTGTACCGGTGCAACATGTCCCCAGCAGATGCCATCACCTTGGTCCTATACTCATCCCTGGAACACCAACAACAAGGATACCTATATCAGGCTCTTTCTTATTGACTACAGTTCTGCCTTCAACACTAATTAGAAACAGGATGTTTATGTATATGTATTTGGAAAGGCAAGGACTGATTCAGGATAGTTAACATGGCTTTGTGAGTGGGAAATCATGTCTCTCAAACTTGATTGAGTTTTTTGAAGAAATAAGAAAATTGATGAGGGCAGAACAGTAGATGTGATATATATGGACTTCAGTAAGGCGTTTGACAAGGTTCCCCATGGGAGTCTGATTAGTAAGGTTAGATCTCATGGAATACAGGGAGAACTAGCCATTTGGATACAGAATTGGCTCAAAGGTAGAAGACAGAGGGTGGTGGTGGAGGGTTGTTTTTCAGACTGGAGGCCTGTGACCAGCGGAGTGCCACAAGGATCGCTGCTGGGCCCTCTACTTTTTGTTATTTACATAAATGATTTGGATGCGAGCATAAGAGGTACGGTTAGTAAGTTTGCAGATGACACCAAAATTGGAGATGTAGTGGACAACGAAGAGGGTTACCTCAGATTAACAACAGGATCTGGACCAGATGGGCCAATGGGCTGAGAAGTGGCAGAAAGAGTTTAATTCAGATAAATGCGAGGTGATGCATTTTGGGAAAGCAAATCTTAGCAGGACTTATACACTTAATGGTAAGGTCCTAGGGAGTGTTGCTGAACAAAGAGACCTTGGAGTGCAGGTTTGTAGCTCCTTGAAAGTCGAGTCGCAGGTAGATAGGATAGTGAAGAAGGCGTTTGGTATGCTTTCCTTTATTGTTCAGAGTATTGAGTACAGGAGTTGGGAGGTCATGTTGCGGCTGTACAGGACATTGGTTAGGCCACTGTTGGAATATTGCGTGCAATTCTGGTCTCCTTCCTATTGGAAAGATGTTGTGAAACTTGAAAGGGTTC
This sequence comes from Chiloscyllium plagiosum, assembly GCF_037043375.1. Classification (NCBI taxonomy): domain Eukaryota; kingdom Metazoa; phylum Chordata; class Chondrichthyes; order Orectolobiformes; family Hemiscylliidae; genus Chiloscyllium; species Chiloscyllium plagiosum. The sequence continues at coordinate 21,269,186 of NW_028270145.1, forward strand.
AGAAAAGATTTACAAGGATGTTGCCAGGGTTGGAGGATCTGAGCTACAGGGAGAGGCTGAACAGGCTGGGGCTTTTTCCCTGGAGCGTCGGAGGCTGAGGGGTGACCTTATAGAGATTTACAAAAATATGAGGGGCATGGATAGGATAAATAGACAAAGTCTTTTCCCTGGGGTCAGGCAGTCCAGAACTAGAGGGCATAGGTTTAGGGTGAGAAGGGAAAGATATAAAAGAGGCCTAAGGGGCAACATTTTCACGCAGAGGGTGGTACATGTATGGAATGAGCTGCCAGAGGATGTGGTGGAGGCTGGTACAATTGCAACATTTAAGAGGCATTTGGATGGATATTTGAATAGGAAGGGTTTGGAGGGATATGGGCCAGGTGCTGATAGGTGGGACGAGATTGGTTTGGGATATTTGGTCGGGTTGGACTGAAGGGTCTGTTTCCATGCTGTACATTACTATGACTCTAACTGTGGAGTTGGGGTGGAATTTGGCAATATTTACAAGTTGACTAATGATACCACCATTCTAGCTTGGATCTCAAACAAGGACAAGACTGAATTCACTAGAAGTTGAATGTTTAGTGTCTTGTTATAAAGACAACAGTCTCTCCATCAACATAGCAAAACGAAGGAACTGATCATTGACTTCAGGAAGCGGAATGGAAGGCATGGTCCCGTCTGTATCAATGGTGCCAAGGTGGAGATGGTCAAATCCTTGGGATGATGATCACTCTGTCCTGGTTTATTCACGTCAACATGACAGCCAAGAAAGCACAACATCTCCACTTCCTCAGGAGGCTAAGAAAATTTGGCATATCCTCAAGGATTCATCGATTTTTATAGATGCACCATAGAAAGCATCCTGTCTGGATGCATCACAGCATGGTATGGCACCTGCTGTTCCCAAGACCACAAGAAACTACAGAATTGTGAACACAATAATCCAGCTCGCAAGCCAACCTTCCATCTACTGACTCCATCTATACTCCCCGCTGCCTTAGGAAAGCAACCAACAAAATCAAAGATTCCTCCCACCCCAATTCTACTCTTTTTCACCTTCTTCCATCAGGCAGAACCCTCTTCAAAGGGTTGGTGCAGACTTCATGGGCTGAATTGCTTCTTTCTGCACTGTCGGGATTCTGGTGAGATTGCTGATGTTAGTTTCAATTTTCAAAACATTCCTTGACTTGCCAATAGTCCCATTAGATTAGACTATGTCAAACTGACTTGATTTACTGCATTTATACGTTTGCTCATTTCTGTGGAAGTTCTCTAGAGTGCCTGGCAAAAGTAAGAGGAATTGAGAGAAAAGGTGTTGTCATATTTGCCATAGTCATCGTTTCAGAAACATCGCAGTTATATTTGATTTACAAAGTCAAAAAGGGATGGGTTTGGAGATGCCGGTGATGGGAGCTGTGTAATTGTATTTCTGTTTGGTTTAGGTGCAATTACTTTGAAAAGCACTAAGTAAATTTCAGAATGGAGTTTAATGGTGAAAAGGAAATACCATTCATGAAAATTCATAATCCAAAGAATCTTCACCTAAAATGTTAACCCATTATGCTTTAAGTGTTAACTGACTTGTATATTTTCAGTATTTGTTTCAGATTTAAAACATTTGTAGTACTATCTAAAATTCCAAGCATTTCACAGGGCTTTGATAGACCTGTAACATGATGCATCGCTTCACCGTCACTTGCTTTGTTTGTGCAGAATCCCATTCAAACCATTCGAACCAGTCGGACAGTGGCGTTTCTGACTTACAGTCTACAGGTCACGTTCGTTCCCAAAGTATCGTCAGCTCCATTTTTTCAGAGGCTTGGAAAAGAGGCACACAACTGGAAGAGCAACAGCAGCACTCCAAAGTAAGAGGAAAAAATTCTACTCTCTAGATACACAAACAAAAATAGTCAGCTTTACCTCTAACCCTTTAATGATGAGCTTGCTTGTATTATTCATCACTGTATAAGTGATCAACTCTGCTGCAAAATATTAAGTTGGGCATGTTCTGACTTTTTTTTAAAATTAAACTTCAGGAATGTGATCACTACATTGCTGTAATGCTAATAAGCTCAAATACCAGCTTGGCTTCAGGGTCATCTTATCCCTCAGCAAAGTCTGCAGAAAATTTATACATAAGAATTCAGCAGGAAGTGGGAAGGTAAATGGGTTTTTGGTCTTTAAAGAGAATGGAGTGTTAAAACAAGGAGGTCTTGTTAAAACTATACAAGGCACTAGTCTGAACAAACCTGGAATACTCTGAAGAGTTTTGTCCCCTTACTATGGAAAGATATTACTGGCATTGGAGGCAGACCAGAGGATGTTCCATGAGAAAATCCCTCCATACTTGTAATCAAGCTTATGAGGAGAGGTTAGGTAGGGTGCACTTATACTCACTGGAGTTGAGAACAAGGAGACTGAAACTCAAGATTCATGAAGCTTGACAGGGCAGATGTCAAGGGGTTGTTTCCTCTTGTGGGAGAGTCTTGGACCAGAGGGCATAAGCAGTCTTCCACTTAAGACAGCGGTAAGGTGAAATTTCTTGACAGCAGTGAATCTGTGGATTTTTTTTACCACAGAGGGCTGTCAAGATTGGGTTGTTAAGTATATTCACGGCTGAGATAAACAGAGTTTTTATCCATGAGTGAATTGAGGGTGAGAGCAATGAGACAGGAAAGTGGAGTTAAGGATTATCAGATCAGCCATGATCTCATTCAATAGTTTACTTCTGTTCCTACATCTTATCTTTACACAATGGAGCAAGATGATCTAACGAAATCACAGTTTTGCAGATACCATCAATTGCCATTTTGCTGACTCAGCATGTGGTCAACTCGAGTAGGTCAGATTTAGGAAATCCCTGCCATTCTGTTCAATTGTTTGAATTTCTGATTGTTTCTGCTAAAGGCAGATTAAATTCTCCCTTCTGGTGGCTAGTCTGTAAAAGGCAACCAATTTAGTTAATATTATTCTCACTGTTCTTTCCTTCAGCAGCTGAGACAAGGACATTCTCCCTTCCTATGAATTTAGGGGAAAATTAATGTACCCAAATATGTTAGTGTTTACCTATCAAGAAATTGTTTGCTGATTCTCCAAGCATTCTAAAGTCTTCGCTGCTGATTTGGATGGTAGTGCAGAACTTGTAATGCTTATTTTCACTTTTGATATATTAGGGATATACTTTTACAATCCACAGATTCATGAGCAAATCAGAATTTGAGAGTTGGGCATGGTTTTGTTAACTGCACCTTTCTCATGTTTGGATGTGACGTGCATTCAAGAAATTTGGAATGATGAGAAAGAGGATATATTTTAGAAATATGTGCTAACATTGTACTTAAATGTTTACTTTGCACCTTAGAGCCCACTAGTTGCAAAGTTATTTTGGCACAGCCTTACAGTTTTTGTTGCAGTGCTTCTTACCACACTAAGACAAGTTGAGGTATTATAGGCTTAATTCAAAAAGATATTTGATAAAGCACTAGTTTAAAGTAAATTGGATAGAAATTCAGAATAAATCCTGGGAATGGACAGAAAATTGGCTAAAATGTAGGAAAAACATTGGATATTTGCAGAGAGTTTGTCATGACAGGAAAAGGTCAGGTTTTTTGTGAACATGAGATCAGTGTTGTGTGAGTGAGATCGATTCAAAGTCTGTATGTAACCTCAAATATTAAACTGTTGAATCTGAGGCTCCAGCTCAGAAGCTAAGAATGTGAGTTGAACAAAACGGTAGCTGGGGGGGTACAATTCCAAATAAAAATTGATACTGGCTGATTGGTTGAAACAGCCAAAGGAACTTCAAGAATGAGGAACGGCATCTTAATTCATACTGGCTGACAAAGCCATTAAAGGGTGTGGGTGTAAACAGGAAAGTGGTGTTGAGGACAATTAGATCAGTCATGATCTTTGTAAATGCTGAGGCAGGCTCCAGGGGAAAAATTACCTACTCCTACTCAAACTATGGATGTTTGTATATTCCCTTTACCTCATTCTATCATCATTAGCAGACTGAGTTTTTTTTTAAAATAACTAACCTTTTCACTTCTATATAGGGAGATGCTTCCTGACGTCAACCCTGAATGGCCTATCTGTAATCTTAAGGTCCAGTGTTCTAGATTTGTCCAGCTGAGCAAATCAATCACCCCATCAACAGAGCCAATGTGCCACTGTATTGACTTCTGTAAAGCAAGGTTGCACATGGATCTTGGAACCCCACTTAAAATAAAAATTAGAAGGAACAAAGCTCATCAACCTTTGATTTCTCTTTCCTACTTCAGCTATAGACTTTTAACTAGGACTTTGATTAGACGCTCATTATCTGCCAAAACAAATATCTTGATTATTCACATTATATATTTGATAATGCTCCTGTGATTTAGTATGTTGAAGGCCCGAATAAGGTTGTTCTTGTTCCAGCAGCAGTTTATTATGAGAAAGTTGACCACATGAAGTTGAGGCTCTCAGACGTGTCATATTTAGGACATGTGCCATGCTGACAGCCTAAAAGTGGTTCTCCCTTGTTATCTTCTGAAAATGCTCAGTCCAATGCAGTATGAAATGAAGCAGACAGGAAAGGCCTCTGGTTGAACCTGTGGGGTGAAAGTAAAAGTAGAACAGTTTTTTAAAAAAAATCCAGAATTCCAGTAAGATTGCACAGGAAATAAGTTCTTTCAGCCCATCCGAAAGAATTAGTCCTACTGCCATGCTCTTTCCTCTAATCTCTTCAATTTTTATTTTAAATACAGGTCCAGTTCCCTTTCTAAAATTTGTTTATTCTGCTTCCAGCACTCTTTCAGACTGCATTCTTGATCATAAACTTTTGTTTTCAGTACTGATGGTCCTGGAAGTGGAAATAGTTGCTATATTTTCTACTAACAGGTCATAATTTTAAACAGTTAATAAATTCCCCCTTTAGTTTTGACCTCTAGAACAATCCCCAGCATCTCTCTCTCTTTCTCCACAAATTCTTTCATGCCCAGGTGTCATTCAGGTAAATCTGCTTTGCAAAGCTTTGACATTCTTTGTAAAGTATAATGCCCAGAGCATGGGAGCAATATTCCATCTGAAATATAAGCAGTATTTTACTATAACTTTGTTGCTTTAGTACATTATACTTATATTTATATGCCCAGCGTTTCATTTGCTTTTTGAATGGTTGATCAACTTGTTCTGCCATTTTCAAAAGAAATTGTAAACCTTCAAGTTTCTTTTGGTTTTACATTGCCTTTTAAAGTTGTACTATTTAATTTATATTGCCCTTTCTCATTCTTCCTTCTAAAAACATATCACTTCATACTTATAAGTTTCCATCTGTCATTTGTCTATCCTCTTTAAGTATGCTATTATCTTCCTGTTGATGATCAATATTTGATTGCCAAGTGAATGTTATTGCCTGTTACAACTGACTATGGAGGTGAGTCTGCCTATCCATTGACAAGGGTTAGTATTGGGGAGGTGAAGAAATTTTGCAGATGCCTGTAGAACCCAGAGACTGTCAGTTCCAAGAGGAGATGAGAAATAACCATGTGACAAAAGATGCACATTGAGCAGTTCCTTTCAGACCACAGCAATTCCAGTGTCAATATTAAATCCTTTTTTAAACTCTTGAATAAAAATTCAGTAAATTTCAGTCTGACTTTAATTATAAATCAGAATAGCTATGCTTTCTAATATATCTGAAATATATCCCAGTCTTCAATATCTTCATTGAGTAGAGGGAAGGGGTTTCGGAAAGGAATTCTAGAGCTTGGGCTCCAGCCAGATGAAGACGTGGTAGCCAGAAGTGGAGCAAAGCTGGAAATGTGTTGCTGGAAAATCGCAGCAGGTCAGGCAGCATCCAGGGAACAGGAGAATCGACGTTTCGGGCATAAGCCCTTTTTCAGGAAGCAATCCTGAATTCTTCAGAAGTGGAGCAAAAGCAATCTGGGAGTTCTAGATTCTAGAACAAGCTAAATCAATAACTGGGAATTAAACTCTGCAGTGTTGTACCTGGTGTCAGTTAGCTTCTTGCTATTTTAACCAGCAGCATGATTCACAGAGCTAGATAGATGCAGTATTTCAAAAACTATAAATTTAAATTGCCTGCAAGCAGATCACAGTACTGTGTTAGCTCTTAGTGCCATGAGAGGTACAAATCTTGCATTGTGTCAGGGATGTGTATTTTTGTAATTTGTACTGGAGTGGAACATTCTCTCAGAATGCAATGCATTTGACATAAGGAATAATACAATTTGAGGCATTCTGCAGGGAATCCTATCAATGCTAATTGCAACCCTGCAAGTAATGTGCAAAGACTTCACAGGTTTTTCAAGTCTGAAGTTTTGTGCACGAGATCACCATCTGGAGAATACTATTAGACACTGGTCTCCTACCTCTGTTCAGACTCAATCCAAAGTGTCAAATCTCCCTTCTCTACTGGTTGTAACATTCAGACATTAAATTAATTTGGGGTAGTCTGAATTCCAACAAGCACTCAAATTACTGTTCCAAAGGAGTGTTGTGGAGCCTGTCATAATGTAGATTGGGGTTCATTGAATTGTGTGATGTTGACAGATTCTGAATGACTGTACACTACTTACATTTATTACTACACTGAGGACTTTGCTAGAAATTTATCCTAACTGATTTTTGTTCTAAAGGCTTTGAAGCTCGAATGCTATGAGTGCAACTGGTGTTGAGTGCAGATTTTTAGGTGTCAAAAGATCAGAACTTAATCATTATGCTCATCCATCTCATTTAGATTAGAATGCTGAGCACCTGTCACCTTCCACCTTCTGGTTGCTCACCCAATAACCACTTTTCATGTGCATCTAAGCAGTGAATGTCAATGGACTGAACTCTAACATCATTTCAATTAAGTGAAGGCAGATTCACCTCCGGTTAAAGATGTGCTTTTTTTTGTCAGTCATCATTGATGCAAATTAGCAAAGGGAGTCCTGGCTTTTATTCCTATGTTTCAAGGTCATTGGAAGCCAGTTGCAGCACTTTAGCCCCTCCACTTGACGGGATCAGCTAGCTCAAGACAAGGAAAAATAATAAGTGGTCATCATTGCATTCCATGACTGAGAGACCAATTGCCTTTGTTAACTGACTCAGTAAAGGAGAATGATTTCTCTAAAATCTGACGAGCAGTAGAAATTAAAGTGGGAGGGTACAGCGATCTTCCTTGTGTTAGGATTGTATTCCAATTTTGATAGCCTGCAGTTTCTCAATCGAGTTAGTGAAAAGGTGATGCCATGAACTGATTTGCTGTGGAGAATTGATAACCTTTTTACATTTACTATCTCTCCACAGCTCAGGACGGACTCTGTCAGATCCTACTCTTCTTCAATAGCACCAACTCTCCCTCAGGCCAGGATCAGTGTGCCGCATGTAGCACCACAGCCTTCTCCTCCACCCCCACCACCACCTCCACCCCCTCCTGCACCCTTTAACAAATACAGCACCATTAGCAGACAACAGACAAGCAAACAGCCAGCCCCATATACCTTTGTTAATCAGCCAGCTGTGAGTCAGCAGGCTATCCCACCAGCCCCACCCTCACAGCTGATGAAGCCACAGTTGCTGGTTGAAAGTGACAGGCAAAGTGTTCCTCTGCCAGTTCCCTCTACTCCTCCACCCCCGCCACCCATTCAAACAATCCCTGCTGTGGCTGCATTGAAACCAGAACCATCCAATCTTTCCCCCATTCTACCTGCCTTCACCCCACCACCTCCTCCACAGAAATTACAACAGCAAAATATTCCAGCCGTTGTGCAGCCCTTGGTTGTTCCTTCTCCTCCTCCTCCTCCACCTCCACCTCCACCACCACCACCTCCTCCTCCTCCTCCACCACCACCAGCTTTGTTACAGGCCATTGTCCCTAAAAAGATAGGAGCATCATTTGGGGCCTCTGTCAGTCATCCACCTCAAACAGCTCCCAAACCAGCAGTGCCTAGTGTTGTTCAGGTGGACCCTCTTCCAACACCACCCCCTCCCCCAACCCCTCCTGCAACATCAGCAAAGCCACCCAAGTTCTCAGTTGCACAGATCCCACTGCCACCGCCCTCTCTTCCTTCATCCCCTCATTCACCTGCACCAAAGCAATTGGGTGGAGCTACAGACCAAGTGCCCATTCCTCCACCTCCGACAGTTTCAATTGTAAAACAGTCCATTAACCAGTTCCAGACTCCTCCACCACCTCCAAAGCCGCCAGCAACCTCCCTTCAAGCTCCTATGTCACCCCCAGCCGTGAAAGCAAAACCTAAATGGCAGCCTAGTTCTCTCCCATCACCAGAGTTTCCTCCTCCACCTCCTGAAAGCAGTTTACCCCAACCTCCCCCACCTACCCCCACTCCTCCTCCTACTCCAGTCAAATCAGCTTCAGTCAAAAAACCAAAAAAAACATCCAGTCCCGGTGCTAAGAAGCCACCTCCCACACCCCAGCGGCATTCCAGCATAAAAGGATCCAGTTGTGCAGATATGAAGGAGTCCAGAAAACCCGTGGAGCCTCTCAGCAACAAGTTTGAACAACCAACTGTTTCCTTAGCCTCTCCAGCAACAGATGCTACCACTTTACCACCTGCTCCCTCTAAGCCTGGCAAATTAAATTTGGCTGCAGTAAATTTGATGTTCCCACTTGGAGGACAGACAGGAAAAGGACCAGTAGGTCCAATTGCTTCGAAGGAGCCTGTGTCAGAGTTTCCCTCGCCGCCTTCAGATTCAGACTTCCCACCCCCACCTCCAGATTTAGACCTTCTACCCCCCCCTCCTCCAATAGAGATGGCAGCTTCTGCTGGTTTCTCCAATGCTGTTCCACCTAAAGTAGCCGTGGTAAACCCTCAGCCACAAACATGGTCCAAATCATCTACCAAGAAGGCGCCACCACCAGTACTTCCCAAAAGGAGCGACAGCACCCGCTTGACACAAGGAGAATCCACAGAACACCAGGCTCCTCCCATCAATCCAGTACCAGTGTCTCCTAAACCAGCCTTGTCTGTACAGCCGCATTTTCTGGCTGACCTCAATAGGACTCTGCAAAGAAAGTCTTTTACCCGACATAGCTCAGTTACCTCTGCACGTGTATCCAAAGCAGAGCCCATCACAACCATGGACGATATGGTGCTTCCTCCCCCTCCTCCTGAATTGCTTTTTGACCAAGAATCCACTGGCCCATATGCATCTGGCAACATCTCAGGCTATGCAACATTACGGCGTGGACCACCTCCAGCTCCACCCAAACGGGGAGACAACACCAAGTTGAGTCGGGATTGTTGATGACCCAGCTGCCAATGTGCTGTTTACATGCTGCTCCATATATACTCAACTGCAATATTCAGAGCGATATTAATTGCCTTTCTTAAAACTCTGGCTGCATACATCTTCAACAAAATTAGATCACATTATTCCTTGTAGAAATCCTCATTCTTGGATCAGTGAAGTGTTGTGTTTCACTTGTAAAGTCAAATCGCTCTACTTGTGTAAATATAGATGCTTTTGGCATATAACAAGACCTAGTGTGGGGTAGGGGTCTGGAATGTGTGGTTTATCTGACAGTTTCCCATTTAGTACTGTTGTGGAGAGGGTGGTTGAGGTGGACCCAGCGAAAAGGAATGCTTTCCTTCCACTTAGATTAAATGTCATTGTGATTTCATTTTGAAGTTTTGTCTTTGGAAGACTTAATTGGCACCTTCCCAGTGTTATTACTGGCAGTTTTTTTTTGTGTTTTAGGGAGCTGGGACTAGAAATAGGATTGTGATCAGTTGGGCAAAGGATGTCAATTTTCTGCATTCTGTTGGTTTAACACTTAAGTGTTCCTCATGGAAATAAACCCTACAGAATGCTAACTGATCAGAATTTGGGAATTCTCAAATGTTTTGATTGAAATGCAGAATGGTGGAACACTACAATCTACGGTGTGGCAATTTTTCTGGAAATTGTTGATCAGTCCTCTGGTGATTGTTGATTTTGGGTCAAATAGCAAAGCCATTTGAGTTATCCAACCATGCTTGAGACTTCGATTTTAGTGCAAATATATGGTCCACCATTAAACTGACAAAAGCTTCTCAGTTGGAGTTACATAAGACTAAGCTTGTTTGAAGGGTGATACAGAGCATCAGTGACTTAAAGATCTTTTTAAAAATCTTTGAATCTTTTAGTGATCAAATCCAAAAAAGGTGCTAAAGAATAGATCTGGATTCTCATGGCACAGGTCTGAGAATAAGATTGCAAAGCTCATTGCTACTTTTACAGTTGCTTTATTTGAATCTACTGTTAATAAACTAATTGAACTGGTTTGCTGGCAGGCTAGTCAGAGATTTAATTCGCTGTTTTCTGTTGAGTTAGTTTATCACAGCTCGATAGCTGTTCTGTTGTGAAGTTGACCTGGAATAAGCAACCTGGTACTACTAACCCCACTTTTCAAGCAAATGTGCCAGTGAAGTCAAATTCATCTTGGTTGTGGGGAGATTATATTCCTTCCTGACATTTACTGAAGGCTACCCACTTAAATATGGCACCCAGGTAACCCAGCAACATTAACTGCCTTGTGGGGAGGGAAGTATGTGAAGGGGACAGGGCAGCAAAGAAATAGGCAGTAAATTAAAATGCCTTTCTTAAAACTCTGGCTGCATACATCTTCAACAAAATTGGATCACATTACTCCTTGTAGAAATCCTCATTCTTGAATTTAATTAAATGCTATTAGTTGAATTTAGATTTTTTAAAGATCAATTATCAAGATTAAATCTGACAGCATTTTCTTTCCACATTTTTGGATGTTCCCATGTGGAATATATTTGCGAGTTGATCTAAGGCTGTGTGACCAGCCACTCAGCAGTGTCTTAACATAGGTGGGCAACAAAACAATTCTGGAAAGGGATTGCCCAGCCTAACCTTGTATGTTTCGTTTTTTAGAAACAAGATCATTACTGTCAAGAATCAAAGCTTTATGGATTTTACATTACAGACCTCACTGAAATGATTTCTGCCTTTCTAAAAGACTGGTGTTCTGTCAGCACAGGACCTGACTTGCTTTGAAATGTGTCAGAATGAAAGGCCAACTGCAAAATAAGCTAGCACATAACATTGTAGCAGCATGTTTGACATTGGTATTTGCATCAGATTACAAATGCTGTGGTTGTCGGCAACCCTTTGGATCAGTTGTAATTGTATTTTATGACATCTCAAAATATTACAGAATAGAGGAGCCATGTGGTTCATGTCTGTACCAGCTCCTTGGAAGAGCTAACCAATTAGTTCTTTGCCTACTTTTCCCAACAGCCATGCAATTTTATCCAATATATCTAAATTCCTTTTGAAAGTTACCATTGAATCTGCTTCAGCCACTGTCTTTCATGCTATGCTTTTCAGATCATAATTCACTGTGTAAAACAAAATTTACTTTGCCTTGCTTCCTTTGCCAGTTATCTCTGCTTATGCTGTAAACAGTTAATTTACTTACTCCTATCAAAGTCCTCTTCATATTTTTTGAATGTCTTCATGAAATCTCTGGTTAAACTTCTCTGCTGTAAAAAGGGACAATCTGTGATGTTCTCAAATAATGGGATTTCTATCATTGATCTATCTTTTAAAGCAATTTGGTACCCACCAGCACTTTACCCCTGTGATACATTCCTCTTCATAATTAGGATGCCTGCTGAGCATTCCTAGTCACTACATATCATATGGGTACAGGTATTTCTGTTTACTGCATAGTCTCCATTCATACATAACATTGCCATTCACTATATCTACCTTGTAATTACCAGCCTCTACATGTACCATGTGTGCATGGAACACAGTTCATTACATGTGTATGAAGTATTTCCATTTATTACATAGGCTGTGTTCATACACAGTATTGCCATTCACTAAATCAACTGTGTTTATGTGGAGTATTCCCAAATCACTACACCATTATGTATGCCTACACAGTATTCTCATTTACTACATCAACCATATACATGCAGAGTATTCCCATTCACTACATTGACTACTGGGCAGTACATTGCTATTCACTGTGTCAACCACATGTTCAAGGCATTCCTATTCACTGCACAGAATAGTCCCATTCACATCTGCCATATACATAGATTATTCCAAGTACATAGACTGTGTGTGTTAAAGAGTATTTTCATTCATTACAGCACTCCTTCAGGTTCTATTAATATTTTCAGTGCATCAGTTGCTAAATGGCACCATATCTCAGAGCTCATAAAGGTTTTTAGTGAATCGTTATTCCTTCGTTTTTGGTATAAAATGAAGCATCTGTTTGGGAAGTTGGATATATGTGAAACATACTCACCATAGCCAAGATCCTTATAATCTGCATATACTTTAGTTTACTCCTATGCAATGTGCACTTGAGCTGAATCCAGTTTTATTCGTGTATTTATGAATGTCCCACATCTTTCAGGTTTTTTTTGTGGCCCAGCATGGAATGAATGAGCAAGCTCCCATTGTGTTGTGTGTTTAACTTAAGATGCTAAGCTAGACTTAAAATGTGTGAATGCTGGAATCAAAATCAAAAAAATACAGAGAGATTGATGTAAAAACTCTGCTTTCTGTCCATTGATGATGCCAGACCAACTGAGTTAACGTTTCAAGTCCAGTGACCTTCAGAACCAGTGGTAGCTGGTAAGAGATTAGTATTTATGTAGATGGCAGCATGGGGAGGTAAGCAGGAATAACTGATAAATGGAGATAAAAACCAAAAGAGAAAATACCAGCGGTCTGATTTTGTTGCTAGCTAGGCTTGTTCAGGATAGGGAAACTATGAAAAGTAGTTCTTGCTAATTGCCATCAATCATGACAAATAGGTCTATTAATTGTGACCCAGACTGGGAACTGCCCCAAGTTGGTGTTTATTTTAACCTTTTATTAATCCATTGGAATGGGAGACAAAATTGCGACCTGATTTGCTATTTCATCAATAATGGAAGGATCATATTCCAGATTAAATTGCCTGGTATCTTTTTATCTGTTCAAGTTAAATGTTATTTACTGTCTATCATATGCCTCACTCTGAAAGCTGGAAGAAAATTGTGGTCCAATTTTTAACTAACTTCAAGAAGTCAATTTGGATAGAGCTAGCAGCCTATTCAGTACTGAGATTGGAGGTGGTGGTGGTGGTGGTGGTGGTGGGAGAGGGGGTTAAGAATTAGAAACTATAAACATTGCTTTATGAAAAGATACTGAACTATTGAGCTGTATCATATAGCACTCTGGCTGAAGGAAAGGATTTAAAAAGCACTTTCCACAAACTCAGGATGTTCTAAACTCTTCATAAGTAATTACGGAGCTGTGAAGTGCAGGTTTTATTTTGAGGGGGCAAAAGGAATAGCCACTTTGCCATTTTTCACCATATTATTTAATGAAACAAATCAAAATCTTACAGTAAAGGTCATTATGTCTCTGCTGGCACTTTCTAAGTTATACAACTCCAATCATTTGCTCTTTCCCCATATTTCTACAAATCTATCTTCCCTTGAAAACAATGTATATGATTTTTATTTTGAAATCACTATGGAGTCTACTTCCACAACGCTTTCAGGTATTGTATTCTAAATTATCATATCTGTGCAAAGGAGCTCTTATTTTGGAAATTTACTTCAATTCATGTCATCTGCTTACTGACCTTTCTTCCAGAGGAAAGAGATCTCCCTTTCTATTGCTCAAAATCATGTAGGATTTTGACCATCTGTTTAACTTTCTGCTTTTGAGCGTAGTCTGGATTTCCTAGTATGTTCACATGTTGTAGTCCTTCCTCAATGGTATCATTCTAGTAAATCTCCTCTACATCCTCTCCAATACCTTGACATCTTCTGGGTTCCACACCCTAGAAATGGGCAGAACTCTAGCACAGGCCTGATTAGTATTTTGTAAAGCTTTAGCATGTCTCCCTTGTGCATGTGAAGCCACAGATTCCTTAAGTGTTCCCTCCTTGCAAGTGGCAGATAAAGATTTTTGTAAAAACCCTCAATTCTCCTGGTCTTTGTACCCCATTTTACAAATGGGCATTAAACTTGCATTTTGGAAGGGAGGAGGAGAAGTAATGTATCACTTCACACTTCTTTGCATTAAATTGAATCATGCCTTCTGTCCATTTCAAGAATTTATGATCTTTCTCCCTGTTAACTATTTTTGAGTTCAAAATGATGCCTTATATATTCCTGTCGCCAATCATATCAAAGATAGCGCTGACACTGATCCCTGGGACACCATTGTTTACTGTTCTCCAGTCTGAAACAAAATCTACACTAGTTCTTTCTATGTTATTGCAACTTTATATCCAGACACACTGTCTTTGGGTAAGTGATAAACAGATTAGTGTACTTTTTTTAAAACAAAAGGCTACAAAGTGTCCAATCTTCATGTTAGAAATTAAAACTACTCATGCTAAGTCCATTATTTTTCAGGCCCCCTCAAGCCACCGATTGTGATTCACACAAAGAAGAATTAAATAGAATGAGAATACATTTTAAATACATTTTCCCAGATCTAGGTTGAAGAAATTTAAGTTATTCTGGTTCCTTTGGGGAAATTGAGGAAATAGGGTCTCAGCAGATAAAGGCTATAAATTGGTGATTAGACAACCTTGAGTTCAGCCCACTGGAGGTGGAAGTAGAAGCAGTGATTTCAAAAAGAAATGGGGAAGGCATTTGGAAGCAAATAAACTTTCAGCCCCAGGGGGATTAAACTGGTGGGCAGTATTGACTAGTTTAATCCATTGGGAGTTAGCGTGCACATAGGCTAATTCGTCTCCATCTGTGCAATAAAACAATGTCCAATTTACTGATGAATCTCCTCTAGATTTTGGTGACTTTGGGAGTGCCATGAATAGAAATTACAGCAACAATATTTTTATTATTGATGCTAAATGTGACAATGAACAAAAACCCCTCAACACTGCCCACCACCCAATTTTCACCAGTACCATTCCTCCTCCTCTCTTTCACAGGGAATCTAGGAAACCCCGAATGGTACTGCAAGTGAGTAACTTGTGCAATTGTCAATTGACACTATAAAGCAGTCAGTGTTTTTTTTGTTTAAAATAGCATCCTTTATAGCAAGAGCAAAGTTACTGAAGGTATGCAATACTGGAACAAGTACCAATGAGTAAGTAGGGAGGAGGCTATTTACAGATTGTACAGGCAGTTTGTAAACCAAAAGTGAGGTTATGGTCTGGTGTGTTTTCTTTTTCTTAACTGGATTTTTATAAAACGACAAATGTTGAGAATTTATTACAAAGGCCTTGAGAATCAACTGGCCTTTCTCATTGTCTAGGGGCAGCACAGCGGCTAGCACTGCCGCCTCACAGTGCCAGGGACCCAGGTTCTATTCCGGCCTTAGGTGACTGTGTTCAGTTTGCATATTCTCCCTATGTCTGCATGGGTTTCCTCTGGGTATTCCAATTTCCTCCCACAGTCCAAAGATGTGCAGGTCAGGTGAATTGGCCAGGCTAAACTGCCTTTAGTGTTAGGTGCATTAGTCGGAGGGAAATGGGTCTGGGTGGGTTACTCTTTGGAGGGTCGGTGTGGACTTGTTGGGCTGAAGGCTCTATTTCCACACCGTAGGGAATCTAATCTAATCTAATCTCAAACTTCTTGTGAAAATTAGTACTAGGAAGGTTGAGGTTATGATGGTGGGAGAGGATAGGAGACGGGAAGAGGTGAAATGGAGAATTTCTACCAAAGAGAAAAAAGCCAAAGAATCAATTGTAGGTGCTGGAACTACGAATGGTGTGTTGGATTTGGGCGGAGAGGAGGAGTTCACAGACAGATTCTTGGTACTGGATTTGATGCCCTGGTAGTGTAGTTTGTGTAACGCTTAGGAAGGTTAAGTTTAGAAATGAGATGATAATTCATTGACAAGGCTTATCGATAAATTACTGCAGTACTGTTTACAGTCATTGCAAGGGTTGAAGTGGTCTTGGGCCTTTTTTTGTCACATTACTGACCACATTGTTTGCACCTTTCCCATTTTGAGAGTGTGGAGAAAGTGAGGACTGCAGATGCTGGAGATCAGAGCTGAAAATCAGAGCTGAAAATGTGTTGATGGAAAAGCGCAGCAGGTCAGGCAGCATCCAAGGAGCAGAAGAATCGACGTTTCGGGCATGAGCCCTTCTTCAGGAACATTTTGAGAGTGTCTTGGGTATTTGGGAGGGCAGTTCAGTTTATTTATTACAGTTATGAGCCACAGTCTGGGACAATTGTTCTTGCTGTCCCAACTTTTTTTTTCCAAACTGTACAGACCAAATTTACTTTCTTTTGAGAGAGATTAGCTGTAAACCTGTTGAAGACCATTGTCACTGCTCATTCTGCAAATTTCCTTTTGGAACTGGTGAAACCTTCTTGCATCACATAATTCAGATATAATATTGACCACAAGACTGCACTCAGAAGCATTCTTTAAACTGGACTCAGGTGCATATCACTTGTTACACTTGTGTGGCGTCACTGACTGACAGGATGTTTGGTTTGGGATGGGGGGGGGGGGGGGTGAAGAGAGATGTTGTGGGTGAAGAGAATGTCATGAAATACATGAGGACTCCATGACAATTCACCATTAAATCCCATGATATGCCAAGCTTAGTGTCTGTACAGTTAATTATTGGAGACTGGGGAATGTTTAGCCTTAAATCAGACAAGTGAAGGGGCATCCTGTAACCTGTTCAGTGGTGCTTAGAAATATCACAGCTATTCCCAACCATTCATGATTGATTGGTTTAAAGCCATGTTTCTGTGTTTTGTTTCACTATAATGTTGTAAAGATATTTTGGAGTGCTGCTGTTTAAATGCAGAGATGGTTGGCCTACTCTCTGGCCACAACAAAATACTGTACCAGATTGTTAAAGGCCATCTGACACCCCTACTCCAGGGAGTATCTGGCTCAATAAGGGAAAGATCAGTGTCAAAGTAGAGAGTAATATTGTATATAACTTTCATTCCTTCCACCCCATGTTCACTCTAAGAGAAGAACATATGCAAGTTTCTTTTTTTTTAAAAAGTGTAAACTGAAATATATTAATACTGAAGACTGTAATTAATGCATGAGAAACATAACAGTTTTTATGATAATAAATTGATTTCAAGTTAAATATAGGCCTCTGTGTCATCTTAGTCAAGCTAACATATAGCACTAATTTCTGTGGCTTATTTCCTAGATTATAAATGAGAAGTTAATATTAGCTTGCTTCAGCATCTCCTGGGAGAAGTAATGCTGCAGTATTGATTCGCAGGAAAGGAAGTGCTCCCATCCTTCTAGAATAATCCATATTAAATACTAATATGGAGACATCTTTGTGTTTTACTTTGAATCAGTAGCAGACCAAGTGAAAGTAACTTCAATGAACTAATACACATATCAACAAGCTAATGCCTGTTAATGGAAGGGACTCTGCTATCCTTACGTGGTCAAGCATCTGTTATATTGAAGTACCACCTGGCATCGACCTAGGTATGAGAAAAAGCAAAAGACCTTGACATGACCTACAAAGTTCTTACTAACATCAAGCAGTAGTCTGATAGTCATTCTGACAGCATTGTAACTTATGTCCCAAACAACACCATTCCTGAGTATGCCCCAGAGAGATGGGCAAGGAAATGTCCTGATGATGGCACAATATTCAGCACCATTCATGATTCTTCAGATACTGAACCAATCCATGTCCAAATGCTACAATACCTGGAAAATGTGTGCTTGGTTTGATAAGGAGCAGGTAATATTCATACCCTACAAGGTCAGGTAAATGACCATCTCCAACAAATGAAAGTCATAATCACTGCCCCTTGCCATTAAATGGTACTGCCACCACTGATCTTACCCCAATAAGATCTTGGAGGTTACCAATGATCAGAAAAGAACTGGCCTAGCCATAAAACACTGCTTACAAGAGCACGTCAGAGGCTAGGAATACAAAAGTGAGTCCAGTGTGTGTCATGTTTTCTCTCTTGGGTTTCTTCATTTACTGTAAAACTCAACTCGCCTGACTCCAAAGCCTATCCACCATCTGCAAGGCACAAGTCTGAATGAGTGTAGCTCCAACAATACACAGGCAGCTTGACACCATCCAGGACAAAACAGCCCACTTGATTGGCACCACATCCACATTCACACCACCAGCAGACACAGTAGTGGCAGTGTGTTCCATCGACAAGATGTATTTCAGAAATTCACCAAGGCTATTTAGCACTTTCCAAAGCCATCATAAAGACAAGAGCAACAGAAGCATGGGAACATCACCACCTGCAAGTTTCTTTCCACAAACCATTCACTCACCAACACCAAATTTACTGCAGCAGTTCACAATGGCACCTCAAGGCAATTAACAGATGGGCAATGAATGCTACCATAGCCAGGACTGTAAAGTCCACATCCCATTAATGATATATTTTTTAAAATTGCTTACATACCGTTGTGCTGTAGGAGCACATTAATTTGCTGAAGTGACAAGTAAACCTGAACACTAGCTTCAATTGGACTTTAGGACAGACACGAAAATCATGGAGTCCCTGCAACATGAAAAGTGGCTGTTTGGCCCATCAGGTCCATATCAACCCTCCAAATAGCATCTCACCTAGACACACCCTATACCTACATTTACCAAGACTAATTCACCTAGCCTATACATCCCTGGATGCTATGGAGCAATTAGCATGTTGGATAATCTTCACTCTCCACCATTACCACCAATTTTCATGTCATCCATAAACTTACTAACCACGCCTCCTATAGTCTGTTTCAAAATTGTCTTTACAAATGACAAACAGTGGACCCAGCACAGCGCCTTGCAGCACACTGCTGTTCCAGGTCTCCAGTCTGAACAACAACACTGTCCCACCATCCTGTCTCCTGTCAAGCCAATTTTGTATCCAATTGGCTAGCTCGTCCTGGATCCCATGTGATCTCAGCTTACCTGTCAGTCTATCATGTGGAACCTTATCAGAGGCCTTACTAAAGTCCATGTAGACAATGTCTACTGTTCTGCCTTCATCTATCATCTTGGTCTCCCAGAAGGTACAGTTACAACATTTAAAAAGACATTTGGACAGGTACATGGAAAGGAAGGGTTTTGGGATTTGGGGCAAATGGAACTAGTTCAGTTTAGGAAAGCTAGTCAGCATGGAGGAGTTGGCCTCAAGACCGGTTTCTGTGCTGTATGACTGATCACCTAACCTGTACATTTTTTAAGACAATGGGAGGAAACCAGAGCACCTCGTGGAAAAATCACACAGACGCAGGGAGAATGCACAAATTCCACAGTCATTCAAGACTGGAATCGAACCAGAATCCCTGACATTATGAGGCAGCAGTCCTAACCACATTGCCATTATGCTGCCCAACCCTTGAAAGGCAGTTTAAGGGCTGGAACATTTTACCTATAATGTTAAAGGTGAAGGAGCTTGGATTGTTCCCTTTGGAGTAGGGGAAATTTGACAGATGGACAAAATAGGCTTAGATAAAGAGAAAACCAGAAAAGTCCTGTCCCGTTAGCGAATGGTATAAAATTTAGTGGTTATAGATCTATGATTTTTGGTTAAAGATTCAGATTGGATGAGAAAGGTTTTTTTACTCCAGGGTATTGATGTGGAGTACTCAGCTTTTTGAGTGATTGAAGGAGAAATGGCCATTGATTTCAAAATGAAATTAAAAAGGCATTTGAAGGCAACCACCTTGCTGGGCTATTGAGGATGAACTGAAGGAACGAGATTGGTTGGTTATCTCCATGACCAACCAGCAAATACTCAATTCTGACCTGCTCTACCATATACAATTCACATACAGTTGAGATTGGGCAAGGATAATACATTTTCAAGTACACTTTGTGGATAGCTTTTGTTCTGAAAACTGAATACTAATTCACACATTGCTATTTAATGATTTAAACTCAGGTTCTCTGGATTTAGTCAGAAATACTAACCATTAGTATGAAGTCCTAGAGTCCCATCAACACGGAGGCTCAACATTTGGGTGCACACAAACAACGAAGGAATAAAATGTTTTTAGATATGTAATTGTGTCTTTCATCTCCTTGGAATGTCCCAAAATGTTTAAAAGCTAATTAAGTATTTAAAATATAGACACTCAACCTTCAGGAAAACATAGCAATCCCACAAACTGTAAAATGGAACGAGCAGTTGAATCTGTTTTGCTACCCCTGGTTAAAGTATAATGTTCATCAGGACCCTGGTCAACTCCCCTCCATTTCTTTGAAAAGTGCCAAGAAACCTGGGTAGGTAGACTCAGTCTTAAGTTAGATGGTACCACTTCAGTGTTGCACAGGCCACTTCACCAACATTAGGATTTCAAGTCCTGGAGGAAAGCTTGGTTGCTGATACCAAGTTAGAGTTAAATCAAGGCTGATGTTGCTTTGGTGGTCACCTTGATGTGGGAAAATTGATGGTTGGGTTAAATGCATCATTCATTGCTATGATTGAATCATAGGGCAAAATCTTGCACGAGGAGTGAACAGACACTGGCAAGAAAGTTGGGAAAACCGTGCAAGATGGCTAGTGAGGAACTGTGATGCTGAAATCAAAAACTTATTTTCCAATCAAGTATTGAACAGTAAAGTGAGCAAAGGACTATTTGTGTGCATTAGATGTATTAACATCTCATTATGAACATAAACTCACCTCACTATTATGCAGTGTTCCATTTTCCCCAAACACCAGATAGAAGCCAGAGCATGGACATGAGCATCAGAACAATTATGTGGCAACTCCAGTTCACTACTTGCTCTCCATCTTGGACATCAGTCAGCAACTAGTTAAAAGGGGTGGAGATGTTGCTGTATGTCACTATGCTATATCACACTCTCCCATCTGCACCATGTGCCAGCAGCTACACAGCAAACACATCAATCAAATAGCCATATCTCAAAGTCAGATGGGAGTATTCCTCAGTCAAGTCAAGGTAGACTCCCTTCTGCTCGGGAGTCCCCATACGTTTTTTGAAGGGCAGCTTCCAATATCACTAAAGTTGAGGTGGGGGCTGCCCTATAGTGGAGCCCATTGGCCTTGGAGTTTTGATCAGGCAACCCTCGGGTCATTTGTGGCCAGAAGGCCCAGACAGGCTGAGTGTCCTACTGGGAGGCAAGGTGCACCCCTCTCAGCTTGTACTCCCATAGATATGAGTGGCAGGGTGCAGGTGCAGGTGAAAGGCCCAGTCCACCTCTGGAGTATCCCAAGGGGAGACCTGGACAATATTCAGACTTGAGCTGACAAGTGGAAAGTAATGTTCATGCCAGGCAATGATCATTTCCAGTGAGTCACCACCATACCCTTGACAATGGCATTGCAATGACTGAATTCCTCACTGTCAACATCAGGTTAGGGGTTACCACTGATCAGAAACAGAACTGGACTGTCTTAAATCTCTGTTCATGTAGCCAGTTAATTTATGACTTGCCAAATGGGAGAAAGTGAGGACTGCAGATGCTGGAGACCAGAATTGAAAAATGTGGTGCTGATAAAATGGAGTTCCCATGTTCACTTACCTAAACAACTGTGGAACTCACATGATATACTTAGAAGAGATAAGCAAGGAGGTGATTTTATGGACGAGGAGCTTGAATTGGAGGTGTTTACATTAACTATAGGACAGGCCTATCGACCTATCAGGAATTGGATGGGGATGAGAATTTGGCATGGCACATGCACCAGTCCCCTAGAACACAAGCAGGTAGGAAGGAAAAATGTTATGCCAAATGAATAAGCTTTCTGAGACAGATGAATCTACACTGGCTTCAGCAATCTTTTTTTATATTGCTGGGTGGGATACGGAGGAGGGAAGAATAGGAATCCTGTGGGATTGAAATTTGCAATTTAAATTGTAGGAGAGTCTGCTTGTTGAGCAGTAAGTACATAATATTTAGGGTGGCCTGATTATGATAGTTAAATGAAAGAATTTCCAGAATTATGAAAAGAAAACAAGAAACCTGAAAAAGTATTTCAAAACCATAAAAAGCATTACAAGACTTTGTGGATTTATTATTCACAAAGGAATTCAAAATATTTCTGCAACCAATAATTAATGTGCAAGGAAACAAGTAGATATTTAAAATAAAGCTAATCACTAATAAAGGGATGACTACATAATCATCAACATGAATTAAAATAGTGCAACACAAATTGTGCCTAATGACTATTAAATTTAATTGTGTCATAAATACATCATTGCAAGTGCGTTTAAGATTGAATGACTTCAATTGCTTGATCATGTTTGACATTAGAGATTGTAAATACAAAGTGCAATAGCCTCCTTTTGCCACCAGATGGTGTCAGCTACACACACACACACACTTTCTTGCAGCATATCTTTTTTATACACAGTTTCCTACAGATGTCCAGTGCAGTGTGTGAAGTAGGAGAGGACCCGATGAGAACTGGAACAAAGAATGTTCCACAAATCCACAAGACAGGCAAGCATGGCTAGGATCCGCAATATAATACTGGTGAGCTACAGGAACAATTATTCACATAGTATTCTGATATAATGACATTTATGGAGACCTGGCTCTAACAAGGGTAGGTTTGGGAACTTCATACCCCTGTCCACACTGTATTTGGGAAGATGGGGAGTAAACAAAAGAGGGGGTAATCAAAGATATTGTTAGAGTATCGGAGAAGGTAGTTATTCTTGAGGGTTTATCTAAGTAAATACCTAGCATTATGGAGTAAAACAAAAAAGGTTACGCTGGTGGGTGTACAGTCATTGTGGAGTCAAAGTGTCATCTTCACAAGGAGGATTGCACTCTGCTAAATGGGACAAACTTTGAACAGACTAAGTCAAACCTGGGCACTATGGGCCATCAACAGAGGCAAAACTGTAATCAAAATCTGTAACCTCATGGCTCAGAATGTAGAGATGTTAAATGATGAATGGTCAGCAACTCCTCAGTCACTGAAGCAGTCCATGTCCAAATGTAGCATGACCTGGAAAATATCCAAGCTAGGGCTGATAAATGGCAAATGACATGCATGCCACACTAGGGAAGGCGATGGCCATCTCCAACAAGAGAGAATCTAACCAACATCCCTTGACATTCAATGGCATTACCATCACTGAATTGCCCACTGTCAACATCCTTGGGTTTTCCATTGACCAAAACCGAACTGGATCAGCCATATAAATACTATTGCACAAGAGCAGGTCATAGGCAAGAAATTCTGGAGCATGTAACTCACCTCCCATCTCCCCAAAGCTTGTCCACCAATTCAAGTGTGATGGAGTATCTCCATTTACCTGACTGAGTGCAGCTCCTAAGACAGCTTAATACCAGGGAAAAAAGCAGCTGGCTTGGTTGACTCCCAACCACTTTCAAAATTCATTCCCTACACCACAAACTCATTGGGAACACAATCATCTGCAGGTTTCCCTTAGAGCAACACATCACTGGCACTTGGTAAAAACTTTGAAACTTACTTCCTAATAGCACTGTGGATGTTCATACAACTGAAGGACTACAGCTCATCAAGAAGACAG
The DNA here is from genome assembly GCF_037043375.1 of Chiloscyllium plagiosum. Classification (NCBI taxonomy): domain Eukaryota; kingdom Metazoa; phylum Chordata; class Chondrichthyes; order Orectolobiformes; family Hemiscylliidae; genus Chiloscyllium; species Chiloscyllium plagiosum. Next base: position 21,292,658 of record NW_028270145.1, read on the forward strand.
CTCATTATCTTCAAGGGCAACTAGGGATAGGCACTAAATGCTGGCCCAGCCAGTGATTCCTGTATCCTGTGAAGATAAAGAAGGTATAGAACAACAAATAGTAGGATGGGGATGGAGATGGAGAAGCAAATCTATAAGCGCCAATTTAGAATTTAAGCATTGATATTTGGGGTGGCTTCAAATATCATAACAGAAAAAGTGAAAGGAGTGAGGAAAGGAAATTTCTAAAAAATGCACAATAGAACTTGCCCAGCATGTTTTATGACCAACAAGGAGCGAGCTAGTGCTGGATGCAGTTCTGGGATTGAAGTAGGCAAAATGGAACATATTTCAGTGAGAGCATCTTTGGGGATCAGTAATCATAATGTCACCAGGAACAGTAAAGTTACAGAAAAGAATAAGGTATGAAGTGAATTTGCCAAACCAGAATATAGATAACATAAATTGAGTTGAAAGATAATCTGGCTCAGGTGGATTGGAACCAAAAGAATGACTGGTAAAACAGTAAAAGATAGACTCTTGATTTCCAATAAAAGACACCAAAGCTGCAACTGTATACATTTCTTTCATGTTGTCATCTATACCTTTTCAAACCAAGTTGGGAGGAGGTAAACGGATCATGGATTAAAATTTTACCTCTAAGCAAGTGAATGAGTTATGAATTTTACTCTATGTCCGTTTTTTTTTTAAATTCCTTCATTAGTTCCTAGCAAGAAATGCATTTGTCACCCATTCCGAACTGCACTGGAGGACAGTTATGATTCAACTACATCAAGCTCACCAATTACCTTGGATTTCATGGGACCATCTGATAAAATGGCTTAAGACACTCTGCACTTACCATACATACACACACACACACACACACAACCCCCACCCCAGACAGACAGACAGACAGACAAAGACCCACATGCACACAGATATATTGTGTGTGGTGAATTTTTTTGGTACTTTCAGAGTTACATTGCACTTTGCTCAAAAACCACATAGATTCATGTCGAACTCTGAGCTCAAAAACTGCATGAATTTATGTAAAACTCTGTTATTTCACTTTTTAGATTGGAATCAATCTAAACATCAGGTCATAGACAGAGAACACAGGGGGCTAACATATTGTCTAGCTATCACCATTGTTAACAGCTAACCCGAGAATGCAACTTTAAAAAAAGGGTTTTGTGATTTACACATGAAAGAAGTGAAACTATCACTGTATTCTAACAGATGAAAGGCTTAACAGACAATCAATTCTTCAATATATAATTTCAGTAACATCACACTGCAAATTTTTGCTATAAATTCTGTGTTACGATCGAGCCCTCCACAATCACCTGATGAAGGAGCGTCGCTCCGAAAGCTAGTGTACTTCCAATTAAACCTGTTGGACTATAACCTGGTGTTGTGTGATTTTTAACTTGATAAAATGCAGCAGAGTAGGACACTCCAGCCTGAACTTGTCTACTCTACTCGTTCTTGTTTCTTTTTCCTCCCTTCTATGGTTGTTTTCTTCTGTCTCCTCAGCCGCTCTGCCTCTGACGCAGGGTCGGCAGCCCTGAGTAGGGACACCAGCAACCAGCAGCCCAACCTGGTGGCAGCAGCCAGCAGTCACACCACTTAGAGGCCTCCTGCAGAAAGCCCTGAGAGAGGCTGTGGAGTTTGTCTTTTTAACTTTGCTTGTTTTCTGAAGAATGGTCATACTGTGTATAGCTGTAATTTAACTTTTTTTCTTTATTTCTCTATTCTGTAATAGGTGCTCTGTACCTACAATGATATTGTGTTGGTGACATTGTTACACTGTAATTAATCTTGTAATTGAAGAAGTTGTACCTAGATACTCTTGTACCTATGATGGTGCTGTAAGTGGCAACTCAAGCCTTTCACTGTACGAATTCGAGTACATGACAATAAAGCTAATTCATTCATTCACCCCCTACTTGAGGCAATATGCATATATCCTTGGTTATTTGCTGCCAGGGGCATTTTAAAAATATATGTAGTCCTTTCTGTTCTCCATGGCCACCTCTCATACAGTGTACTGAAAAGGTCTTGCGTTGAACTCTCAGATGGTCTAAAACAGTAACTAAGTGTTCTGGAACCTCAGCTTTGATAACTCCTCCCTGCATGGTGGTAAAAACAATGACTGCAGATGCTGGAAACCAGAGTCTAGATTAGAGTGGTGCAGCATCCGAGGAGCAGTAAAAATCAACATTTCAGGCAAAAGCCCTTCATCAGGAATACAGGCAGAGAGCCTGAAGGATGGAGAGATAAATGAGAGGAGGGTGGAGGTGGGGAGAAGGTAGCAGAGTACAATAGGTGAGTGGGGGAGGGGATAGGTGGAAAAGATGATAGGTAGGTAGGACAAGTCATGGGGACAGTGCTGAGCTGGAAGTTTGGAACTGGGGTGAGGTCGGGGAAGGGGAAAATGAGGAAACTGTTGAAGTCCACATTGATGCCCTGGGGTTGAAGTGTTCCAAGGCGGAAGATGAGGCGTTCTTCCTCCAGGCGTCGGGTGGAGAGGGAGCAGCGATGAAGGAGGCCCAGGACCTCCATGTCCTCGGCAGAGTGGGAGGGGGGAGTTGAAATGTTGGGCCACAGGATGGTGTGGTTGATTGGTGCGGGTGTCCCGGAGATGTTCCCTAAAGCGCTCTGCTAGGAGGCGTCCAGTCTTCCCAATATAGAGGAGACCGCATCGGGAACAACGGGTACAATAAATGATATTGGGAATGTGCAGGTAAAACTTTGATGGATGTGGAGGTGTGGGTGCAGGTTTTGCCATTCCTGCAGTGGCAGGGGAAGGTGCCAGGATGGGAGGGTGGGTTGTAGGGGATCGTGGATCTGACCAGATAGTCACGGAGGGAACGGTCTTTGCGGAAGGCAGAAAGGGATGGGGAGGGAAATATGTCCCTGGTGGTGGGTCCGTTTGGAGGTGGCGGAAATGTCGGCAGATGATTTAGTTTATGCGAAGGTTGGTAGGGTGAAAGATGAGCACCAGGGGCGTTCTGTCCTTGTTACAGTTGGAGGGGTAGGGTCTGAGGGCGGAGGTGCGGGATGTGGACGAGATGCATTGGAGGGCATCTTTAATCACGTGGGAAGGGAAATTGTGTTTCTCTAAAGGAGGAGGCCATCTGGTGTGTTCTGTGGTGGAACTGGTCCTCCTGGGAGCAGATACAGCAGAGGAATTGAGAATACAGAATGGCATTTTTGCAGGAGGTAGGGTGGGAAGAGGTGTAATCCAGGTAGCTGTGGGAGTCGGTGGGTTTGTAAAAAATGTCAGTGTCAAGTCAGTCGTCATTAATGGAGATGGAGAGGTGCAGGAAGGGGAGGGAGGTGTCAGAGATGGTCCAAGTAAATTTAAGGTCAGGGTGGAATGTGCTGGTGAAGTTGTACTCCTCCCTGTACGTAAAGCACTGAAAGCTCAGAAAAAAAGGCACTACAGCAATTGGACTAATCACAAAAAAAGAAGGTAAGTTAGATGTTTCAGCTTTGAATGTTTCACATCTACAATATATATCTGAGCAGTAGAACCGTACTCTGCTTGCTCCCAGAGTTTCACCAACTCCCGCACAACAAACTATCACTTTTTTGTGTGTAAAAGTCAGTCACATGGAGGACACAGAAGGTAAGGAGTGATGGCAGATTTCTTTCCTCAAGTTGTGCTAACGAACCAGATAAATTTTTTACGACAGCGTTATTTTGGTGACAGTCACAGAGACTGACGTTAGAATCGAGATTTTGTCAATTGAATTAAGTTTCACCAGCTGCCACGACCGAATCTGGACTCCTGCCCCCAGAACAGATTCAGTATTAATCCAGCGTCATTAACCTCCTCTCTTTACGGCCAGGGGTACAAAAATACCACAAAAACGGGCAAAGCAATCTCCTTACCCACCAGGCAGTTCCTTCGTCTTCTGGAAACTCCTGCCGAACCGTCTCTGTCCTCATTACCGTCTGCAGGAAGATCCGTTGACCGGACTAAAAGAGACGGCGGACCCGCACTTGCAGCGGAAGTGTTTAGCGGTGGGACCAGGTGAGAGTATTTCCGGTTAGTGGCCTGTCGGCGCGGTCGGACGCGGAGCTGGGCTCGGGGGAGGGTGGCAGCCGCTCGAGGCACCGGGAATGGTGCGGGAGTGCACGGTGCTGTCAGTGACAGAGCCGAGGTGAGGAGCGTGTTCATAAACGTTTCGGAAAGGAAGGCAGTCAAAATGGGCATGGGAGGATCCCGCCAGTCGTATCGTGATTGTGACCGGCTATATTCTGACTTTAATTCGGTTAATGGGGGGGGGGGGTGCAGTTATTGGGAGATCACCGCCCCATACCACCCCCTCCCCCCGGACATAGTGGCCCGTGGGATCTTTTACATGCCTCCAAGAGGGCAAACATGGCCTTGGTTTTTCCAAAGGTTGGTACCTCTGACTGTGTAGTCTGTCCTAACCCTAACCCTAACCCTATCGCAGTATCAGTTGGGATTACGGCGCTTGATGATCAAAACTGGGGTTTTAACCTGCAAGTTTCCGGGTAGGAGAGGGATACACTGAGAGTGGTGTATATACGCTGTTCAGGAAGAGAAACTGTATATAACATATATGTTGTGTATAGGATGTAAAAAGAAAAGTACCTACCCTCAACAAGCATATAGTTCAATTCGAAAAGTGTCCTTTGACAAAGAAACATAACTATAGCTAAAGATAGGAACCCTGTCAAATGGGGATAATTAAAAGGTGTATTTTATGAAGAACCTTTTAAAGGATGGAAGGCACAGATGATTGTTTTTAAGAAATTAGACTGTACAGCTTAAATCACAAAAGCCACTGTACTACAGTTTCTATATGAGTAACGTAGTCTGCTGTTTGTTATTCTACTAAATGCAATTCAATAGAAGTACTGATTTGGATTTCATTTTGCTGGTTTTTTGGCCTGTAAGTTCTATCAGTGGTGTGGTTTGCAGCATTACAAACACTGTTATTATAGTACGAGTTCCATAATTAGATGTGCATGTATTTAAACTTAATAGGATATTATGGTGCGTTAGTACAGGATTATGTTTGTGTTAGATCTTCAAATTTAGAAGGCCAGGCAATAAAGGGTAGAACTTCAGAACTTAGTTTTTATATACCTATAAGCTTTTATTTAACGACCTATTATACATCATGCACCTTCTACCAACAATCCTTTCTGCCTGCTGCTGTGAGTCTAGGCAAGACCCCACTTAATCTTCATTGCCCTTTAGATAAACTAAACAACCAAAGTTAAACAATTCCTTTGTCTTTAGGCTGTGTCTTTTAAAGAAAAACACATCAAAAGTGTCATACGCATAAAGACTTCCATTCTGTGTTCAAAGCCTTGCATTGCGAGATCACCCTCCTCCAGAACTGCATATCTACAAGCATCCATTCCCTCCACCTCAACACTCAGCAGCTGCAATGTGTACTATCTACAAAATGTAATGCAAAAATTCACTGAAAACCTTAATACAGCTACTTCCAAACCCACAACCACTTCCGTCAAGGAATACCACCATGTGCAAGTTCCTCTCCAAACCACTTACCATCCTGACTTGGAAATATATCTCCACTCCTTTATTTTACTGGGCCAAAGTCCTAGAATTCCCTATCGTAAGGGCATGGTGTATGTACTATAAACATGGACTGCAACAATTCAAGATGGCAGCTCACTGCCACCTTCTGAAGAACAACTAGTGCTGAGCATTAAAAACTGGCCAGACAGCGATACCCATGTGCCACGAGTGAATAAGTGAATTATTTGTATTGTGCTGCTTTACTTTCCAGTTTTTAATTTCATTCTACCAGTCTCATGGTGATCATTTTAAATATTCAGTTAATAGTTGAACCTAACAATAGCTTTTGCTGCATGTCCCACAACTTATTCATTAGTCCCCTCTGAAAGCAATGGCACAAATGTAACAATTGTGGGTAATTGTCCTATGGATGTAATGGCTCGGTCATGTGTATAATGATTATCTGCCCTTACCACCATCCCAACTCTAATCTTCGACTTTATGATCTCAGGTCCTCCATCAGAAAAAATACAAATTTCCGATGGACAGGGTTACTCAGTGTGCAAGATATTGTAATTAATTCTCATTAAATGTAAGAAGTGAACCTGAACAGTTTCCCATTTTTGGTAAATACTGCCCTTTTTGTTCTCTATGACTTCCTCTTGTGTAATATGCTAAATATTTTGAATTGAACTCTGTCTCAGATAGCCTAAAACAGTACCTCTTATGTTCTGATATCTCCACTTTAATAAACCCCCTGCATTCCAGAATGTAAAGCACTTAAAGCTCAAAAAATGGTACTAGAGCAGGAGGACTATCACATGGAACAGAAGATAATTTTGGATTGTGCCCAGTTGATAAGAATTATATCCTGCAACAATTTGAAGAGAATTCTTGGCACAAGCTACCCATGCTAGGAAGGTTGACAATTTACACTCTGGTCAATCAGCCAAAACTTTTCTTATGAAGTCATCAATCACAGCATGAATTATAGATAGATGTGTTTTTGCATACATGTGTTCACCTATATCTCTGAACTCCTTGTTAACAAATTCACCTCTGGTCAGAAATTTTGTCAATTTTTCCATAATTTCAACTTCATAGCTTTCTTGTACTTATTTATAATTCATTAGTATGATAGAATGTTATATTGCTGTAAGATATAACAGGCTGTGAAAGGTTTTCATTTTGCACATCAGCACAGAATTGCAAGAATGCCAAATTTCAAGGGGAATAACAATTTATGCTACAGGAGAAAATGATGCTGAGTGTTTGGTAAGTGGACTCTGGTTGAGGTATTGCCGTAGAGTACGTGCCAGTGCACAGTTATCCCCAAGTTTTTGTTTAAGTTCAAACCAGGCAAAGTGACTGTTATTTCTCATGGGGATTACAGCAAGAACTGGTGTCTCAAAAGCATTTGTTGAGTTGAAAAAGCCGCAATATCTGGGCATGTTCTTTTCATTTGTACAGGACCTTATCCTGAATGGGGAAAAAATTTAGCTTCTAGCAAATAAATTGGATTGAATTGAATTTATTGTCACGTGTACCGAGGCACAATGAAAGGTTTAGTGTCAATAGAAAATTTATATTTACAGGTGGGGGTGTCCCTCAAAACCCTTGCAAGTTCTACAATTCATGCTAACATTTTCTAGTAGTATCTTATAATCCTCACCTACATCTGCACCTTTTTGTAAGATTTTTCACTAAACAATTACAATAAATAAATTCTCGAACTTTAAGGCCATTTTCTTTTTCTCTTTATCCTCATACCGAATTCATTTAATAGTTCTCTGAAAAACTTGTGGTTTTGTTAAGGAGATATGATAATGTTCTATGGCTAAACTGCAGGTGAATCGATTTTCCAAAAATAATTATCACCCTTGTGTTAGATTATTTTTTCTGAGATTCTTTCACACTTGATGCAACTGCAATAACTTCTGTGAACAACAACCAAATTTTATTAAGCAAATACAATACAAACTTTGGAGAAATTCTTAACATTCTTCACCATGCTTGTGAAGAGTGTTGAGACGTTTCTCTGAAGAAAGGAAACAGTCCTTCCTTTATACAAAATCTTTGCATCACAGTCAGTGATGCCCACAAGATGACCCCTCCCCCAGTCACTCCCTCACAGTCACATGCCACTCAAGACACAGTGCAGTGACCTGATCATCTCCAGAAACTATGCAATGTAAATCATCCCGTAATGGTCAAATTGTTGCAAATGTTTTTAACTCCAGGGAGTAGTCAAAATTCCAACTGCAATGATCTTATTGATTTTGAATAGGATGATGATGCAAATGTAAACTGTCTCTGATTAATAAGAGATGGCCATGTAATTGGCTCTGAATGACAAGGGATGAGAATGTAAATTCCTTACAGTCTACCTGTAAGTCGGAGGCATCCCACCCTAGCCTCGGGATATCCAATTTCCCGCAGGTCAGCAGAGCAAATTAACTCTTTAATATCACAATTATGCCTTTTAATAGAAGGTTTACTCAACAGTATTGGTAACTCAGTCGAGACTACATCAGTACTTAGAAAGTTGCACATTCCAGCTAATGTACTTGGAATGGAGACCCTCTGGTGACTTCAAAGCGTTGTTCTCATCAAAACTCAAGCTTGATGATTGTGGTTGTTGTTAGAAGATAATCATTTCAGCCTCAGGAGTTCTTCAGGGTAGTTTTGCAGGCCCATTTAGCGACTTCATCATAAGGTCAGAAATGTTTCGAACTATCCATTCCGCCGATACTGAAGCAGTATGTGTTCACATCCAGAAAGAATGGGACAAGATTCGGGCTTGGACTAAGTGCCACGTAACATTTGATCCACACATACCAGATATTGATGTCTTGAAAGAGAGAATCCAACCAGCAACTTTTGACATTTTGACATGGCATTACACCATGTAAATGAGTCACCTATAATGTACATTAATGTACCTAAGATTTCTCAGCAGCAACTTCCATACCTTTACCTGTAATGGTTGGTAGCAAAAGGGCAGCAGATGCATGGAAGTGCCATCACTTGTAAGCTGAACACCATCCTGACTTGGAAGTGTATCACTGTTCCTCCCCTGTCACTTGATCAAAACCCTGGAACTGCCTTTGTGACAGGATTATATATGCACTTACACTCCTCGACTGCAGCAGTTCAAAATGATGACTGACTCCTTCCCATGAAAAAATGGAAAAAAAATAGATTCACGTTGGATTCCATCTACCTTTTTGAAGTACATAAACAAATTTGCACAATTAAGTGAATTTGAAATTTATTTAAAACTGTCTGTTCAGCATAATTATAACCTTCCTCCTCACATGTTATTTCAAGGTTCTGTCTCCTTGTTCACAGTGGGCACTTGGCCATATTTGATACTTAGGGGATTTGTTAACTTTTCATTGGCCATTTCTCACACACGTACAAGTTAGGCGCAGAAGTACCATTTGACTCCCCAAACATGCTTCACCTTTTGATTAGTTCTGATTGTGACTTGAACTCCACATTATTATATTTTCTGATCGCCTTTGACTCACTTGTTAGTCAATAATCTTATCTATTTGTCTTAAAAGTATTCAATTAATCTGCCTCAATTGCTCTATGGAGAAGGTAGTTCCAAAGATTTGAAACCCTTTAAGAAAATAATTCTCCCCTCCCTTATCTCCATACGATCACCTCTTATTCTTCTAAACTCCAATTGATACATCCTATCCTGTCCAATCTTTCCTCATTGGGTAACCCCTCATCCTGTGTATCAGTCGAGTGAACCTTTTCTGAACTGTCATTGACACATCTATTTCCTTTCTGAAAAGGAAACCGATGCTATGCATATACTTTAGATGTGGCATACCAATGCTATACACAACTGCAGGAAAAATACCTCGATTTTTATATAGTCCATTCCTCTTGGAATAGACTTAACATTGCATTTGCTTTCTTAATCAATTGCTGGACATACATGCTATCATTTTTTTGTGATTCATGTACCAGGATACCCAGATCCCTCCGTACCTCTGCTCTGCAATCTCTCCTAATTTAAACAATGTGCTCCTTTCCATTCCTACAAGTTCACATTTTCCAATATTATACCCAATTGCCAACTTTTTTATCCATTCACAACCAGTCTATATCCTTTGCAGAGTCCTTTTATCCTCTTTGCAATCTAGTTTCCTACCTATCATTGTGTCGTCAGCAACGTTTGCAATTGTGCCTTTACCTTCTTCCTGAGTCATTAACATAATATATAATTTCTGGAATTTAACTCTCCTACTATTACTCTTTACAGATAGACAGTAGAAACTAAATGGAATCTTTTCATTCCTTTTGATTCCAGTACCAGGAATCTTTTGAGTCTTTTAATGTATCCTAATGGAATGTTTCATTTGTTCTTTAAAGCTTAAGGGAATGACTTGATCTCCAGGAATATTCATTTCAGCAGAATTTTGATTTGGAAAAGACACCTTCACTAAGAACAGTCTATCAGTAAGAACTAATTAACTAAATACATGAGGCACCTGAACACAATCCAGTAATACTAGAGTGATCCTGGGACCTCAATTTGAACTTTGTCAACCTGTTGTGCTCTTTTTAAGTCCATGCTGTTCATTCACTTCCAAAATCTGAGATGCATAGCCACTCCAAGTTTAACTTTCTTATAGGTTTGAGCGAGGAATTCATTTTGGGAATTAAACCTTCATTAATATCCATCTGAGGAATTACTTGCTTCTGACTTTATTTTGGGCTGGAAGCAACAACACCAAGGTTGTATTTCTTGTTTTGTTTCTGGTAAAGTAGTGACCCATGCTTACCCATCAATCTTCCACTGATCGTATGGTTCAGAATCCAAGAACATCAGAGTGTAATCATGGTTTGACACTTGCTGCCATTTTCTACAAAGACAGGTAGGAATTTAATGTGTTTGGCATGGTGGTGGGTGTACACCATTTAGCATCTGTACTCTGTTATTGTATTCGAACTCTGAAAGCTAGGCAGTTAAGGATATTGAAGCCGAGTCTCTATACATTTGCAAGCTTTTATTTACAGAGCCACATGTTGTGGATCAGGCACTTTAAAGCGACATGTTTTGTTTAGCCTGCTAAATCCCAAGAAATACCCATCACCTGAATACATTATTATATCAGAAATAGAAATTGCGGAAAAAGCTCAGCAGGTCTGGCAGCATCTGTGGAGAGAAATCAGAGTTAACGGTTCTGATTGAGTGATCCTTCCTCTGAACAGGTGCTGCCAGACCTACTGTGTTCTTCCAGCAATCTCTATTTTTGTTTCGGATTTACAGCATCAGTTCTTCTGGTTTTTACATCCAAATATCCATTTGTTATAAATCAATATTGGATAAGGAGAATATGGTGTTAGTATGCTAATGCACAATTACATGAAGCTGCTGGATTCGGAATACAGACATGACAGTGACTGCAGGATTACAAGGCAGTGTAGGATAAGGTTCACATGGTATTACAGTGTATTAATGCAAGACTACAGTTGTATATTTTGAGTAATTTAGCAACACATTGCAGTTTTAGTGATGCCATCCCGTTCCTTGATGATCAGGCAGATTTAACAGCAACTCTTTTCTTCTTATTAAATGATTTATATTCAAGATTTGAAGGATATTCAAGACTAGTGAAAACTTTTATTGGTACATAGTATAGAGTAGCTTGAGATGTCTTTCTGCATCAGTATTCTCAAAGTGTAGTGATCATACCGTTCTCTGTGAAGGGAAATAAAACAATCAGTCAGGGGAATTGACCAGTCTAAGTTATTTAATCTCGATCTCCTATTGTTTGAAGGACTCTTCTCTTAATACTGCACATGTAAAGATCCTGAAACATTGCACTGTAGAGAGATTAATAACAAGCAAATTATGATAAATGAACATGACTGCATCCTTGAGAGTATAAGAAGTTTAATGTCGCAATATGCTAATGGTGGGTGGAGGTGACTGGATAAAAATAGTATAGCATAGACTTAATTTCTCATTCCCGGTTCAATGCCTAATCCTAAATGTCAAATTCAGCGATATCAATAAGTGCCTGCAGGATGCAGTGAAATGATATTTAAATTCACAATGCAAATGTATTCTATTTGTGCTGTCTCAATCATTTTTAGTCTTGATATTTGGTGGATGGGGCTAAGAACACTTGTAATGGAGCTGAACAATGATTTTGTTCAGTGATTTTATTTTTAATGAGATTAAACTTTTTATTTTAAAATGTAAGTGAAGACGAGCTAAAATTGAATGTACTCGATTTGCAAGTGGAAGTTTTTACAATGTCTTCTGGCACAGGGTGGCTTGATTGCTCATCCTTTGCTTGTCGATATACTGGAGTGAGCTTCAGTGTATTTTGAAAAGTAACCTCTCCAAGGTGGTCATGAGGGCCAATGTTTGTCGGGATGACCTGAGCAGATAAAGGTTAAAAATTATCCATATTTCCCCTACATAAAATCACCTACCTCGAGGGGAGCCATTCAACTGCAGGAGGTATTTGCGGATGAGCAAGAATTTGATTTAGGAGCTGAGTGACTATGTTAGTCATTAACAGACTACAAATGTGTGTCTCAAGATGTACATTTGGTCCATATCTGTGGGTTGACAATGCACCAATGCTACTAGTGCACTTTGAGTCACATTTTGAAGGAGAGAAAGATTGTACGTTTCCTTCCACACTGCCTGACCTATGGGAAGAACGTTGTGAAAGGAGGCAGCTCATGTGCCAATAGCATATTTTAGTAGCACTGGTCTTGCAGAATAATGAGGTTATATGGATATTACTCAGAAATTATTGTTTGCTTGGATACTGCATCTTATTTATCCCAGTCTTGAGCATTGCCATGGGGCAAGTATGTGTTGGATCTGATTGCATATAACACTGCAGAAAAAATATATTCTTATTCACAGCTGTGTCACAATGAAGTAAGTGAGATCTGCCCTCTTAGCTCTGTGTTGCAAAATCCCAATATTTGGGAGGTATGGACTGGTCTTGTTAGTAGACCTGAGACCAAAGGTCTCCATTATTGACATATGTGTCTGTGTCTGTATAGAATCTTGCGACCCGAGTGGTCTCGAAGATCTTTGGGTGTGAAGTGCCTCCAACTCCCTTGTGTTTTCTCCTAAAGCTCTAAGTGTGATCCCCTCATAAGAACAGATTCAGTTGAATAGTTGAGATTGTCACTGGAGAGTCAGTGAATCCTAATCTTTTAAAGTAGAATCATAGAGTGGTTCCAGTACTGAAGGAAGCAAGCAAGCCAGTGGGCTGCTACGTGATAACTAATATCTGTGCCACATGAGTATGAGATAATGCCCATCTCCAATAGGACAGAACCTTGCTGTTGTCTCTCGTCATTCAATGGCATTACCATAGCTAAATCCCCTACTGTCAACATCCTGGGGTTGTCATTAACCGAAAACATAACTTGACCAACCATATGAATACTATGGTTACAAGAGGAGGTCAGACTCTGGGAAAATCAGAAAGGAAAATCAGATCATCCATTTAAAATAGAGATGAAGAGGTTTTTGTTCTGATTTGTGGAATTCTTTATTGCAAAAGGCTGTACAGTTGTGAAGTTAAGGCTGAGTAGACAGAATTTTAATCAGTAAGGGATGAGGCAGGAAAGTAGAGTTGAGGATCAGTACCTCTTATGGTCTAATTCTGTGATGAGAAGCTCAAATCGCATGGGGTAAAATCAGGTCCCACAATACTCAAGCTCAACAAAGATTAACACCCCCATCTACCACCTTCAACACTCATCACCATCACCCCCACTACTGCCACACTGTGGGTATCTACAAGATGTACTGCAGTGACTCACCAAGGCTCCTTCAATAGCATCTTCCAGACCCACAACATCTACCATCTAAAGGAACAAGAACAGTAAATGCATACCTGCTACATACATGCAGTACTTGCAAATTCCCTTCCAAGCCATGCTGGCATCAAACCATATCATTGTTTCTTCACTATTTCTGGGTCAAATCCTGGAACTCTTTCCCAACAGCACAGTGGTTGTTCCTATTCCCCATGGACTGCAGTGCTTCAAAAAAGTGCTCACTACCATCTTCTCTAGGGCAGGTAGGGCTGGCTAATAAACACTAACCTAGCCAGTAAAGCTGACATTCCAAGTACACATGGAGGGGGGAAGAAAACTGGGCTCTTGTTTTTCTGCAAGTTAATTGAATAGTCAAAAATCTGACAGATTGAACATATTTCTATTGTTTAGGCAAGAAAATCTTTTTTAAAGGATATTGTTTAAATGGAGAATATCTGCAGAATTAGGTGCAGAGGGATCTAGATGTCCTTGTTCATGAGTGTCAAAAGTTAATATACAGATACAATAAATAATTTAAGAAAGCTGATGGAATGATATCTTTTACTGTGGGAATATATCCTTTGAGAGAAATTAATCATAAAAATAAAGAGGTTATGCTTCAGTTATACAGGGTATTGGAGAGACTAATCTTAAAATGTGTGCAGTTTGGTCTCTTTCTTTCAAGGAAGGAAGTCAATGCATTGGGCATGGTTCAGGGGAAATTTAATAGATTGATACTTGGGATAAACAGTTGACTTATGAGGAAAGATTGCGTTGTAGGCTGGGTGTGCCTTCACTATAATTTAGAAGAGAGAGGGGTGATTATTTTGTGGACATGAAAAGGATGTTAGCTCTTGTCAGTGAGTCTGATACGAGGGGACACAGCTTTAAAACATAGAATCAACTTTCGAGGCCAGATGAGAATTATTTTTCTCAGAGTTTGTGACTTGGAATTCTGCCTCTGAGGCAGGATCATTAAATATTTTAGGCTGGAGATAAACAGATTTTTGTTAGACAAATGAATCGAAAGATAGTAATAATGAAAGTATGAAATTAAGAATACAAACTAATTAGCCATGATCTACATGTAGCAGTATAGTTACATCTCTCCAAATCAGTGGTCAGACCACATTTGAGTTCAGTTCTGTGCACCTTTTGTTTAAGGAAGGATATTTCCTTCTCTCTGGAGAGAGTTCAAATGAGGTTTACTAGATACAAGGAAAGGTGAGAGAAATTGGGCTTCTTCTCAATGCAGCAGGGAAAATGAAGAGGCGACCTTGTTAAAATGTTCAAAATTATGAGTAATTTTGACGGAGTAAAGAAGGATATTCTATTTCCACAAGTAGTTCACAGTAACAAGGGGTCACAATTTCAGCATTGTCAACAGAGAGCTAGGAGTGTGAAACCTCTTTACTCAGCATTGTTAGAGTTTAGATTGTGCTGCCTGCAAAAATGGTGGAAGCAGATTCTATAGGAGATTTCAAAAGAGAACTGGATATATACCTATTTGAAAGCTACATTACTAGAGGTAGAGCTTGAGAACAAGACTGTTTAAATGTGACCTTGGAGGAACTGTTGGGCAAAGTTCACAGCACAGAATTCGATAAGTTAATCGTTGTTTTTAAGTGTGGCCGACAGAGAATCTGCAGTGGTGAGGAGATTGGGTTCTTTCTTGATATGTTTTGGAGCTATGTCTCTTGATTAAACTTAAAATATAAGCCATAACTATTAATTTAACTGGGGGCAGTGTTTTGTAGAGGAATAAGACGGTGTTATTTTCCGGGTCTGTAGATTGTGAAGGAGCAAAAATGGCCTTTGATGGAGTGATATGTACTTCTTGTCAGACGTGGGAGTTTAAAGAGAGTTTAAGGGTTACTGCGGATTATATCTGCCATAAATGCTGTTGGATGCGAATCTTATCAGATCATATGGATCAGTTAGAGAGATAGCAATGAGGAATTTGCAACAGCAACAGTATGTGATGGATGGCAGTTACAGGAAGCGGGGAAAGTCTCAGCTACAGTCACATACATGGGTTAACTCCAGGAAAGGTAAGAGAGGTGGGCAGCTAGTGCAGGAATCTTTTGTGGATATACCCATTTCAAACAGGTATGCTGTTTTGGAAAATGTAGGGGGTGATGGATTCTCAGGGGAACGTAGCATGAACAGCCAAGTTTCTGGTATTGAGACTGGCTCCAATGCAACGAGGGGTACGTCGGGTTA
Organism: Chiloscyllium plagiosum; assembly: GCF_037043375.1. NCBI lineage: Eukaryota > Metazoa > Chordata > Chondrichthyes > Orectolobiformes > Hemiscylliidae > Chiloscyllium > Chiloscyllium plagiosum. The sequence goes on from NW_028270145.1 coordinate 21,308,217, forward strand.
CAAGAGATCAATTGTGTTGGGGGATTCTATAGTCCGAGGTACAGACACATGTTTCTGTGGCCAGCAGCAAAAAAAGCAGAATGGTGGTTGCTTCCCTGGTGCCAGGATCAAGGATGTCTCTGAGAGGGTGTAGAATGTTCTCACGGGGGAGAGGGGCCAGCAAGAGGTCGTTGTCCACATTGGAACCAACGACATAGGAAGGGAAAAGGTTGAGATTCTGAAGGGAGATTACAGACAGTTAGGCAGAAATTTAAAAAGGAGGTCCTCGAGTGTAGTAATATCTGGGTTACTCCCAGTGCTACGAGTTAGTGAGGGTAGGAATAGGAGGATAGAGCAGATGAATGCATGGCTGAGGAGCTGGTGTATGGGAGAAGGATTCACATTTTTGGATCATTGGAAGCTGTTTTGGGGTCGAAGTGACCTTACAAGAAGGATGGATTGCACCTAAATTGGAAGGGGACTAATATACTGGCAGGGAAATTTGCTAGAGCTGCTCGGCAAGATTTAAACTATAAATGTTGGGGTGGGGGGGGGGGATCCAGGGAGATAGTGGGGAAAGAGATCAATCTGAGACTGGTACAGTTGAGAACAGAAGAAAGTCAAACAGTCAGGGCAGGCAGGGACAAGGTAGGACTAATAAATTAAACTGCATTTATTTCAATGCAAGGGGCCTAACAGGGAAGGCAGATGAACTCAGAACATGGTTAGGAACACGGGACTGGGATATCATAGCAATTACAGAAACATGGCTCAGGGATGGGCAGGACTGGCAGCTTAATGTTCCAGGATACAAATGCTACAGGAAGGATAGAAAGGGAGGCAAGAGAGGAGGGGGAGTGGCATTTTTGATAAGGGATAGCATTATAGCTGTGCTGAGGGAGGATATTCCCGGAAATACATCCAGGGAAGTTATTTGGGTGGAACTGAGAAATAAGAAAGGAATGATAACCTTCTTGGGATTGTATTATAGACCCCCCAATAGTCAGCGGGAAATTGAGAAACAAACTTGTAAGGATGTTGCCAGAGTTGGAGGATTTGAGCTATAGTGAGAGGCTGAACAGGGTGGGGCTGTTTTCCCTGGAGTGTCGGAGGCTGAGGGGTGACCTTCTAGAGGTTTACAAAATTATGAGAGGTATGGATAAGGGTAAATAGGCAAAGTCTTTTCCCTGGGGTTGCGGAGTCCAGAACTAGAGGGCATAGGTTTAGGGCGAGAGGGGAAAGATATAAAAGAGACCTACGGGGCAACTTTTTCACACAGAGGGTGGTACATGTATGGAATGAGCTGCCAGAGAAAGTGGTGGAGGCTGGTACAATTGCAACATTTAAGAGGCATTTGGATGGGTGTATGAATAGGAAGAGTTTGGAGGGATATGGGCCAGGTGCTGGTAGGTGGGACTAGATTGGGTTGGGATAGCTGGTTGGCAAGGACGGGTTGGACTGAAGGGTCTGTTTCCATGCTGTACCGCTCTATGACCAGCTAGGCATCTCTTTCAGACATCGGTACAGACATGAGCTGAATGACATTCTTCTGTACTATAAAATACTATGATTGTTTTAAATGGTGGAGCAGGTTGAAGGGCTGAGTGACTGTCTTCTCCTGTACTGTACGTTTACATAAATGTAACAGACCTATTACCACTACCATGCCTTTTCCACACTGCAAATGTTTCATCATCAGCTGGTTATCCAAATCTCTCTTTGAAAGCCAGAAGAACTGATGCTGGAAATCGGAAACATAAATATAAATTGCTGGAAAAGCTCATCAGGTCTGGCAGCATCTGTGGAGAGAAATGAGGAGTTAATGTTTCGGGTAACGAAAACAAAATTTTCATTGCATTGCCATTCTTCTTTTGCCACTGAAGTGTGGTTTTTTTTAGCAATTTGTGGTAATCATATTCCAAACTCTCAGCTGCAATATCTAAAGTTTAAAATTAAATGTGTAAAGCCAAATTACTTTTATCAGGACCTGGGCACTTGAAGGAAATAAATCAGCAGGAATATAGGGTTCAAGCAGGGTAGTGGGACTGAATGGATTACTCCCTAGGGAGCCCGCATGGGTGACTCTGGATGCATACATTGGTCTACTAAAAATCGGTATCTTGTGGCCAGTCGGTGGTTTTGTTTCTTTCAGATTGGTTTTCAGAGTACAGATGTGGTTTTGCTATATGTACTATATTAGTTTAAATTGCATTTAATTTGGAAACTCATTTTGGAAAAGTCGACACAGCTTTTTCACTTAAAAGCCTGACCACAACTGAAAAGATTGAAATTTATTCTGTGGTAATGAAATTAATTTCCAGCAGGCCCATATGTTTCATCATTCTGTGGACCAGCCATCTGGGTAATAAATTGCAAGTTTTGATGGAAGATTGATGTTTATGCTGCTGTTATCCTGTATAAGAAGAAATGAATGCTGCAGATTGTCAATCTTGAGCATCCTCCACTGGCACCAGTGGGAGGAAGGGCTTACTGAAGTGATAGTTCTTGTGCCTTCAATTCCTGAGATGGCAATTCACAAGGAAATACTAGAAATACCCTGCATTTCCAACTGATCTTCAGTATCTTAGAGTTGATGGACTAACTCAACAGTCGTAATGACCATCTGTATTTGGAAGGGAGGAAGTAGTGCTCATTAAGACTTGGACCTCAGTTGCATAATTTGATGTGTGAATACAAATGCATTAATCACTGAACATTGCAACACACATAACAAATCTGTAAGAATAGAGGTCATTTCTGGAGGAATTGAATAGAAAAGCAGGGTGATGTGTTTAAACTAGCAGTAAACGATGAAGCATTTGCAGTGATATTAGTATCTTAATTACAGCAACACTTCTTTTAAATCCACATCCCATTTCATTCTGTCCTTCTCATGCCACCTCATGTTATCCCTGTCCATGCTACTCCCTGTCCCATTCACTGTCTCCGATGCTAGTTCCCTTCTGTTCCTACACATTCTCCCTCCATCTCAAGTCAAGATAGAAACCCATCTCACCCTGCCATTGCCACCCTAAATTGTCCTCCCCTTTGCATCACCATGCCCCACCCTCCAATCTAGTTAACATTATTGGTGCACTCCCTCCAAACTTACACTGCATTTTTTTCCCCTCCACCAACAGCCTAAGCCAATTGCCCTCAGCAACTATTGCCACAAGTGCCTCGTGCTCTAGCGCAACAAAGTAGCGATACCGCAAAACAGCACTAAGCCTCTCTGAAGTGAAATTGGGGTATTGAAGGGCCTGTGAACTGACAGGACTTTGAGTTCAGCCCCTCTCACTTACTGATTGTTCTGGTCTACATTCATCAGACAAAGTTGATGATATTTCCCATTATAAGACTGCGGAATGGAGAAGGAGAAAAAGGAGGCAGAGTTAGTGCATACAGGTCAGGAAAGTGGTGGTAGTACTGTGGTCACTGGAAGAAACTGAGGACTGAAGATGCTGGCAATTAGAGTCAAAGTGTGGCGCTTGTAAAGCTCAGCAGGCCAGGCAGCATCAAGAAGCAGGAGAATTGACGTTTTGGGTGTAAGCCCTTCGTCAAGAATGTGGTGGGGGAAAGGGGGCTGAGAGATCAATGGGGTGTGGGGCTGGAGGGAAGTTCACTGGGAAGGCGATGTATGGATGCAGATGTTGGGAAGTGTTAAGTGGGAAGGAAGCTGGACAGATAGGACAGTTCAAGAGGACGGTGCCAAGTTGGAGGGATGGATCTAGGATGAGTTGGTTGGGGTGTGGTGGGAAGAGAGATGAGGAAACTGGTGAAAGCGGCGTTGATGTCGTGCAGTTGGAGGGTAACTGTTGCTGTCACTGGGTTCGTAATCCAGAGTATCAGGCTAATGCTCTGGATATATGGGTTCAAATTTCACAGTGGAAAACATTTGAAATTTCAATTCAATTCATAAATTTGGAATTAAAAGATGACCTCATGCTGACCATTTAATCAATGCTGATTGTGATAAAATTGGGAAGCAGGTGGGTTTTTGTTTTGGGTTGGAAGCCTTGTCAAACTGACTTGGTCAGACACACACACGATGTCAATTCCACAGCAACATGATTGACTTTTAAGTACTCCCTGAAAAGTCACTGACTTGTATCAAGATGCTGCAAACGTCTGAAGAAAGCAATTAAATTTGATGGACCAACTGAAGGAAACCTCTTTACTAATATTAGAGAGGGTGTGTCAAAGTTGGGCTAGTCAACAACGGTCTGGCTATAGTTACGCCTGCAGAATCATGCCTTATAGCCAATGTCCCACACACCACCATCACCATTCATAGGTAAGCTGTATCCCACTGGCAGGGCAGACCCAGCAGATGACTGATATAGCAGTAGGTATGGAATTGTCTAGAGTCCTCAACATAAACCAATGTCTGTAACAAAGAGTGGCTGAGAAGCACCACTACTGAGAGAGTTGGCTGAGTCTGAAAGGTCGTATGGCAGGTGGTGAGAGAACCAAGAAAAGAGAGAAATGTACTTTATCTCATCCTCACCAGTCTATCTGTCACAGATGGGTATGTTCATGATGGTATTTGTAGTGACCATGACACATTCTTTATGGAGACAAAGTTCTGTCTTCATGTTGAGGATACCCTTCAGTATATCGTTTAGCACTATCACCATACTAAATGAGAGAAAATTAGAACAGGTTGTTACAATACAGGGTAAGCCTTTCTTCTAATTTAAACCCGACACACAGAAGCTCACCCCGTGCTGTAATCTGTTACATTTTGAGAGGCAAAGAACTATCCCAGAGGTCACTATTTAAAGTAAAGATTAACTATTATTTTATTCTTGAAGTCCAACAGAGAACATTAAAACCACTGTTTACAACTCCTTTCTCTTAAACCTAAATTTTACCTCCCACTCTATGACACTGGTCTGATGATTTTTTTTAGGAAAAGCCTTGATTAAGATCTACACAAAAAAGGTCACGTTTTAAAACCAGTCAGCTTTGTCAATTTTCCTCTGGGTTTTCCTGGGTCCTCTCCTCTTCGATCTTTTACTGCACAACTTTTCTTATGGACAGATACCTTTCAGAGAGCTATTTGGCTAGCAGTGTATACTTGTTGGTGGCTTGGCAGTTCTCTCTGTGATTGTTCAAAATGTCCAGCTTTATACCCCCAAAACATCGGACCATTTCATTGATTTGCTGTCAGCAAAACACTTAAGTTCAAATTTGATTGGATTTTGGTATCTGGGGCATAATTTAAACTGGCTGAATTTGAATTTGTTTTTGTTCCATAGCAATGCAACTCCAGCTATTTGTTTCAACCAAGTGTTAAATTGTTACCTTGTTCAGGACACTGTGCTTTCAGTCAGTCCTTACTAGCTTCCTCTCTCTTAAAGGTACAGTACACTTCTACACATTCATAACACAGATCAAGCAGCACAAGATTGGGCATTCACGAGGCACTGTGGGCCATTAGCAGCATCAGAATTGTATTAAATAACAATTTGTAACATCCTGGCTAAAATATACCCTACTCTGCCATTACAGTTAGTCTGGAGGACCCATCTTTATTCAGAGGAGTGCAGGAGGGCATTCCATGAGCAACATCAGACACACCTACAAATGAGATCACAACCAATGAAACTACAACATAGTACAACTCCCCTGCCATACAGTGGAAGCAGCATTTGATAATCAGAGCTAAGCAATCCTGTTTTGTAAATAAATTTAAAAATTCAAATCCAATCTAAGCTCTGTGGTCCTGCTACTGCATTCGTGAACAACTAAATCACAAACTGAAAGCGATGGCTCTACAAATATCCCCATAAGCATTTGCATCTATATTCAGCTGGAATTGTCTAGTGGCTAATCCAACTTGGACTCCTCCTGAGGACTCCGGCATCACAGATGCTAATCTTCAGTCAATTTTCTTCACTCTAAAAAGACACAGACCCTAACAACATTCCAGCAGCAATATCGAAGGCATGCTCTGGAATTAGCAATGCCCATTGGCACATACCCAGCCAATGGATTTGATTTATTGTAGTCACACATAACAAAGTACAGTGAAAAGTTTGTTTGCAAGAGTACAGACAGATCACAGCATACAAAGATATATCGATCATCAGACACTTAGAGCGAGGCATACAAGGTTACAACTGCACAGGAGGTGCACAAAGCAAGTTCCACATTATTTGAAGTTAGAGAGATCTGTCCTGCAGGGAAGAAGCTGTTCTTGAACCTGTTGGTGCATGTGTTCAAACTTCCGTATCTTCTGCCTGACAGAAGAGAGCATTACTGGGTTGGGAGGATTCTTTGTTGGCAGCCTTTCCACGGCAACAGGATGTGTAAATGGAGTCCATGGATGGGAGGTTGGCTTCTGTGATGGTCTGGGCTGTGCACACCACCCTCTGCAGTTTCTTATGGTCCGAGGCAGAGCAGCTGCTGTACCAGGTCATTATGCACCCAAATAGAATGCTTTCTGTGTGCATCTGTAAAAGTTGGTGAGTTCCTTATGGATGTGCCGACTTTCCGAAGCCTCCTAAGGAAGAGGTGGTGTTGTGCTTTCTTGACCATCACATCTACGTGGGAGGTCCATGATAGTTGTTGGTTATCGCCACTCCCACGAACTTGATGGTCTCAACCCCCTCCACCTCTTCTCGGTTGATATAGAGAGGGGTATGTCCTCCTCCTTTCTGCCTCAAGTCAATTATCAGTTCGTTTTTGTTTTTCCGATATTGAGAAAGAAATTGCACCACAACACTAAGCAGTCAATCTCACATATTCTGACTCATTGTTGTTTGACATTCGGCCTACCACAATCGTGTCCTCAGCAAACTTGTTGATGGTGTACATGTGGAATTTGGCTACACAGTTGTGGATGTACTGGGAGTTCAATAGGGGGCTGAGAACACATTCTTGCAGGGTGCCATTGTTGAGGATTATCATGGAGGAGATACAGTTTGCCGTCTGGGTCAGGATGCTGAGGATCCAGTTGCAGAGGACAGTGCTGAGGCCTAGGTCTCAGAGTTTGAAATTAGTCTGGCAGAGAGTATGGTGTTGAAAGTGAAGCTGTAGTCGATGAGTCGAAGCCTGATGTAGGTGTCCTTGTTATCCAGATATTTCAGGGATAAGTGCAGGGGTATGGAAATAGCATCCGTTGTGGGCCTGTTTCACCATTAGGCAAATCGGAGGGAATCGAGGCAGGCAAGGAGGCTCGAATTGATGTGGGTCATGATGAAGCACTCCATGATTATGGAGGTCAGACTCACTGGGCGATAGTTATTATGGCACTTTGTGTGTGTTTTCTTTGATACGGGATGATGGTGGTCTGATTGTAATTCTTAAAACACTCTGGATTGTTCAGCAAATCTTATTCAATCTCGGGAATCACATCTAAGGTTAGACATTGGGCTTAGACCTTTGCGAGTTGGTTGAATGCAATAAATGCTCTGCTGATTGGAATGTACTGTATTACAGATCTGTAAACAAGCTTGGTTAGCATAGCACTTTGTGTACTTTGGAATGCTGACCTCCATATCACAAGCACATTAAAACACAGGAGAAAGTACAGAAATGAGCTCCAAGGATGCTGCCAGAAGATGCAATTGTTAGAAAAGATTTATCATCTTTTTCTGAGGTATGACCAAAGGTAGGTCTTTGACTTAATGCGTGGGGTTTGACCAGTGGATAAGAAGAAATTGTTCCCTTTTCGCGGGATGAGTCCAGCAAAGCATGCATAACTACAAATAAGCCACAAACAGATGGAACACTGAATTTAGGAGGGATTTCACAAGAAGTCATTGTCTTGTGAACTCGCTGCCACATGCAGTGATTGGAGCAGAGTATTGACTCAATTAGGGTTAGCTGGAAAGGCACTTATGGAAGAAAAGGAAGGATGGGAAGATTTGATTTATTATTGTCACATGCACCTACATACAGTGAAAAATTTTGCATGGAGTACAGACAGATCATACCATGCAAAGTGCATTAGGGTAATAGAAGAGAAAAAGAATACCATGTTATGGTTGCAGAAAAGGTGCACAAAGAGCAAGATCAAAATTAATTTAAAATTTGAGAAGTCTATTCAGAAGCCTAATTACAGCAGGGAAGATGTTCTTGAATCTGTCAGTACGTATGTTTAAACTTTTGTATCTTCTGCCTGATGGAAGAGGTTATAACTGGAGTGGGAAGGGGTCTTTCATCATGTTGGCTGCCTTCTCAAGACAGCCAAAAATATAGATGCTGTCAATGGATGGAAGATTGGCTTGCATGATGGACTAGGCTATGGTCACAACTCTTTGTAGTTTCAATTAGAATAGGAAAAGGCATGGGTGGAATATAAGCACTGCTAGTTGGACTAAGTAGTCTGTTCCTATGCTGTCCTTTCTCTGTAATTTTAAGTGGTGTTTGCCAACAATGTACCTCAAAGCCTAATTTTCCAGCACTACTTTATGGAGTAGAGCTATACTGAACATAAATTGGATCAAAAAAATGGAAAGAACTGCAGGTGCTGGAAATCTGAAATAGAAATTGCTGGGAAAACTCAGCGGGCCTGGCAGCGTCTGTGGAGAGAAAGCTGAGTTAACATTTTGGCTCCAGTCACCCTTCTTCAGAACATATATTGGATCAATGTTGGAGTTTACTTTTAGTGCACAAAAAGATGGAAGAAGTTTTTCGAATTGGTCTACTTCTGTTACTTATATCATACAGGCATTGTGAAAGTATTGTGTTAGTGGAGTGCCGATGTTGTCTGGCTCTTTGGATGACTGGGATCAAGTAAGAATAGAGTGCTTCGATCAATAAAGTACAAGTCAGGGAACATTCACAGTAATTTAAAGAGTTGATGTATGTGCAATATAATTTGACAGCTGCCAAAGATGCATTCTTTTAATTTGGTGACTCGCACCAATTCCTGAAATATTTCCAGTCCCATGTATGTAAGCCAACATTTCACTTTCACCTTTGATTACGTTCTGTAAAAGTGTGCTAGTTTTTGGTACCTTCTATACATGGATGCATAAAACTCTCTGCTGCTCAACAGTTTCCAATCTTTGTTGAATCGAAAAGTTCCAATTTGTCCTTCTTTGAATCAGAGAGTGACCACCTCTCCAACATTGAATTCTGCTTTTTCCATTTACTCCATGTGTTCATGCCCCTGAGCAACCAGTCTTCTGCTCCCACCTGTCCTTTTGGTTTTGACAGTAACTTCTATAAAATGCACATCACCATTCTGTCATCCAGCTTGTCGATGTAATCTGAGACCCGATACAGATCCGGGAGAAATGCTACTAATCAAAGCATATTCCCTTCATGCCTGTTGCCAATCTCTTACCTCCCAGTCAGTTACCAGTTATAAGGTTACCTCCAATTCTGAGTTCACATCTGTCTAGTAACTTTTTTGTATAGAACCATTGTTAAATATGTTCTGAAAGTCCGTATACACAACACCAACAGACAGTTCTCTGTCTATCATATTGTCCATGATGTGGAGGTGCTGATGTTGGACTGGGGTGGACAATGTTAGAAATCTCAATGCTAGGTTATAGTCCAACAGGCTGTTTCACAAGTACTAACTTTTGGAGTATTGCTCCTTTGTCAGGTAGCCCTGGTGTCAGCTACATGATGAAGGAGCAGCCCTCCAAAAGCTTGTACTTTCAAATAAACCTGCTAGTCTATAAGCTGATGTGTGATTTTTAACCGTATTGTTCGTTCTTCTTTGCTCTCTCCATGCCGTAGTGTCGTATCAGGCGGAGAAGGCAGATGCTTGTCTGTTTCCACAGCTGACTTTTGCTGGCATAGGTCACCAGTTGGTGCCAGACACTATAGTTGAAGGGTACCGGCTCTTTGCAGCCTTATTGCCTGCCATAACCATATCTGAAGAATTTGTAAGTTGGTATTGAACCTGCCTATTAAAGTTATGAATGTTCTGTCTTTGGCCAACAAGTTTTGAAATGGGACTCAAAGCTGGAATACTTAGCGCAGAAGCAGAAATATTACCCATTGAACCCACAAGACCATCTTTGTCCACCATGTTAGTGACCTCAAAAAAAGTGAGGTTGTGACATTTTTTTCTGATCAGTGTATTCTCAACTAAGTGTATAGTAATTCTGTCTTAGATGATTGATTGATTACAAACATATTTCTATAAATAATATTGATCTGTCAAGCATTTACTCGAGCTACCCCTCCATTTTTAAAAAATGGGATGGAGTGACATTTGCAATTCTATTTAAGGAACAACAGTTCCTGAATTGAAATCATTGGAAAATTTTGATTCATGCATCTGGATATCCCCACTCGTTTCCCTTTAATAACAAGGAGGACAAACTATCAGATTTCTGAAGATTTGTCCATCCTAGTTCCCATTATTTTCTTCATTGACTTTTTAAATTAAAATATTGAATCTATTAAATTCCCATAAATAACTGTTAGTTGGCCATTTTCTCTGATGTGAAAACATGACAAATATTCACTAAACAAGTCGGTCATTGTTTATTTTACATTAAAGTGTTACCTGAATATGACTAATGGTACACCATCTTCTCGCCTCTGTCTTCCAGTTTGGTCATGAAAGCTTTAGTTTTGAGCACTAATATCTCCCTTATTGTTTGTTCATTTTCTATTCTTGGATGACTTATTGTTTTAATCTAGTTGCTTTATTACTGTTTTAATTTTGCAACAACTTTATTGAACCCAGTTAACACTGCACTAATTGTAGCTTCAAGGATAAAGGCCAGCAACCCAATTTATAATAATTTAATCATATTACGATTGGGAGGAAAAGTACTCCAGGAAAATATCATCCTTTTGAGAATTTCGAAACACTGGTTGCAGATAGTATTTTATCTCCATCCTGTATTTTATTTAAATTGTGTTGTTAATTTTATTATGGTATATATTCTCCTTCATTCTCTGAATTTGTACAGAATTTCACCATATGTTTTCTGTCGTACTTTAGAAAACATTAGAATACAAGTGGCTAGCCGTGTTGCACTGGGACAGTGGTATTCTTGGGGCTGTTGTTACTCTACTAGGTGGGACATGTTCATTTGTCTTAGACTGAAAAGGAGCTGTATTCAGAATTCTGTCTTAAATGGAGATTCCCAAGAAGACAACAGAAGCACTTCGAGGATTTTCAGAAAACATCCCTGAAGAGGTCAAACATGCCCACCAACATATTGGCAATTCTTGGCTGTGACTAACCAAAATGAAGAAGGTTCATTTGAGATGGTGCTGAACAGGTTGACAGACTTCACTGGTAATGTGCAGAGGTAAAATTAAGGCATTTGGAGACAGCCCACAGATCTTCAAACAACACAGCTATCTGACACACGAAGTGTACCAGCTCTTATCCACAACCCTGCGTGCTCACACATTGAACTGAATCAAACTGCAATGGAAATAATTTGCTTTTCTTTGCATGGTATTCTGCATTCCCAATATGGTATTATATTATGTCGGAGCACAGTAAAAGGGTTCTTGTTTGCCCTGGTGATTGTTAGCGTCCATAGCTCTGGTTCATCTCCATTATCACATATACCTCAATTACACTAAGGTTGCCAACAGTCTGGTTCAGCTTCAGACTGTTGCCAGGAGCAGGGATGAAATCTGTGGCTCAGGAGCAGAGTTTCTGGATGTTGGGCAAGCAGTCAGACAGTTTAGAGACAGCAGAGAGGTTGAGAAGTAGTAATGAGTTAAAGCTGGATATTGTCGAACCTGATACTGCCTTTTCAGATGCCAAAAGGCAGTATGTAAATGAGACACCGAAGGGCCAAGGGTAGATCCTTGAGGAACATCTGATGTTGTGATGCAGTTTCAGAGAGAAGCGTTTGCAGGTGATTTTTTTTTAAGCAATGCTGAGTCCTTTGACATACATAGCAAAGTCATCCATTACAACTCTTGTGCGCCTTCCACAGCTGAGTGGGAGATGTTAAAGTCATATTTCCAACAAAGCTTGTTATTGAAGGTGGGGTTAAGGTATTTTGAAATGTTTAACATGCTGAAGTCTTCGAGTAAGAACAAGATAAGCTGCAGTAAATTGATATTGTTATTCTGTGGTACTCTCCAACAACAACTACAGAAAGGGCTTGATGTTACCTGCTTTGCCTGCCTGTAGAGGTTTTCCAGTGATGCTACAATAACAACAGAGTGCTAAGCAAGCTTCATTTGTTTTCCTGAATATTCAAGTAGGAGGAAAAGATTTGAACATTTTGCAGCTCAGCACTGTTCTGGTTGCATTTTGCTAGGCGGCAGTGTTGTATTTATTTCAATCCCTTTTACCTCACAGCAACTGCAAACTGTTTATGCTGCATCCTCAACTTTCCATTTTATTGGTATGTGCTGAGGATTCCAAATGTGTCAGATGGAACGGATTACTTTTATTCATTACTGTGAATTGCTCATTATTGTATCCCTGGGTGAGCAGGAGTTGCAAGCAAGAGTATGCTGGATAGATTCCAGTAGCCAATTCCACTCAACAGACAGGATGTAAATGTAAGGAAGTTCCTGATATGTAGATTTTAGCTCCTGCATATATTTTGCTCCTTTCTCCCCTATTACTCCACAGGATCTCAAGGATCTGATTGGTACTTAAGGTCCTCATGTGACTGCATTTGACACTCTGCGTCAGCAGGGTGTTTGATGTCCCAGCTGATCCTGGTTTCCCTCCTTCCTTGCTGAGGTCAGCTTATTGAGCAAAAATTGGAGCTAGAGCTGGGACTTCCAACCAGGACAGTGAATGGTATCTGTATCCATCTCTGAAAGTTCAGTTTTAGATTAGATTAGATTAGATTACTTAGATTAGATTAGATTACTTACAGTGTGGAAACAGGCCCTTCGGCCCAACAAGTCCACACCGACCCGCCGAAGCGCAACCCACCCATACCCCTTACCTAACACTACGGGCAATTTAGCATGGCCATTTCACCTGACCTGCACATCTTTGGACTGTGGGAGGAAACCGGAGCACCCGGAGGAAACCCACGCAGACTCGGGGAGAACGTGCAAACTCCACACAGTCAGTCGCCTGAGGTGGGAATTGAACCCGGGTCTCTGGCACTGTGAGGCAGCAGTGCTAACCACTGTGCCACCGTGCTGCCCCGTTCAGAGTGAAATGTAATACATATGTGAATCAAGGTATTTTTGGGCTGTCAAAACCAAGGTAGTTCTTGGGTTCTTTGGTGGGGATAGTGTAGAGGGAGTTTTACTTGCAGTTTACTTTCAATTTAAAAGAATAGAGGAAATGACCCTGAATCTGGCCTTGTCTTGTCCCTATCCCAGAAGTGTTTGATGGGGCAGTGTAGACAGCTTTTATTGTCAGTTGAAAAGTGTACAAAGGTGTAGATTGGCCATAATGTGTGACCTTCCCATTAATGCAGGAATCAGTGTGCATTTGATCATTGTTTTCAGATTCTGGCTCTGTGCTCTATGTTCTGAAGAGAGGTACTATGAACGATAGTGTGTAAAAGATCAATAAAATAACTAATTTTATCCATTGCAATTGCATTTATATGTGTTGTCAAGTCTTTTTTTAAGATGGAGTTGAGATAAGTTTTCTTTCTCTGAAGGTCATTTGTTCTATGGGATTCTCTTAGAGTCATAGAGTTACGGAAACAGACACTTTGGTCCAACTCATCCATGCCAAACAGAGATCCTAAACTAATTTAGTCCCATTTGGCCCACATCTGTCTCAACCCTTCCTTCCTATTCATATACCAGTCCAGATGCCTTTTTAAATATTGTAATTTTACCAGCCTCCACCACTTTCTCTGCCAGCTCATTCCAAACATGCACTACCCATTGCATTGAAAATGTTGGCCCTTTTTAAATATTTTCCCTCTCACCCTAACCTATGCCCTCTAGTTCTGGGCTTCCCAAACACAGGGAAAAGGCCTTGTCTATTTACCCAATCAGAGTCCCTCATGAATTTATAAACCTCTATAAGGTCACCCCTTGCCTTCAATGCTGGAAAACAACCCCAGCCTATTTAGCCTCTCCCATTAAATCCAGCGAATGCAGCAGAGGCAATGCTGATGGAGTTTCTCTAACAGTCTGTTCTTTTCCTTGACTTGCGGACACCTTTGTCATGTGCTCCCTGCTGACTTGATGCAACCAACAGCATCCACATTCCACAGGTGAACTAAAATGAAATCCTAATCAGCGGTGCCCTTTTGAGAGACATAGTTTGCTGAAGTATGGGGAGTACTCAACGTATTTCTGGAATATTTGGCTGACCAGATCTGAGTTCTTTAGAGGAAATGGAGTAACATGGAATATACAAACCATTAGAATAAGTGGGGTTACTATGTTTGGGTTACTATATAGTGAATGAGCAGAAATATGGTATAATGTGGAAAAGTAAATAATACATTTTGGAAAGAAAAGGAACTATGGAACTATTCACTTTAGGGAAAGCACTGCAATGTGGATGAATGAGCTATAAACAAGTAATTTCTGAAAATGAGTTTTGGAAGCAAGCCGAAACATGGCAGTAACATTAGGCCTTTATAAATAGGGACCTAGACCACAGGAGTGAATAAGTATAGATCTAGATATTCGTATTGTTTTGGTGTTAAAACTTCATTGCTTTATTGAAACTGACAGCACTTTGGGAGACTACACCTGTGCAAACCAATGCAGAAATCCATAAGTTGCTGTCGGTGAGGGTGGGTTCCACTGTCTTGATTTGTAAAGATTCCCACAGTCAGCAATCTCCATTGCAATCATAGTCAGATGAAAGTCTCCATTTCTGTTTATCTTGCTGTAACACAACCACCTGATGAAAGAGCGGAGTTTCGGAAGCTAGTGCTTACACATAAACCTGTTGGACTATAGCCTGGTGTTGTGTGATATTTAACTTTAACTTGCTGCACAAGTCTTTGGAAAAATCTGCACCTTTATATTGAATGAAGTCTAAGTGGGCTTTTAATTAAATTTCAATGATTGTCCAAGTTCATTTTTGACCTGAATGTTAACTGTTTCTCATTACAGATGCTCCCTGACCTGCTGAGTATTTCTTGCACTACTTGTTTTTATTTCACATTTTCACAACAACAATATTTGTTTCTCCGTTTTTAAAAAGTATATATAATTTCTTTTAGCTTTCTTAATCCAATCATCATCATTTATTTCTCTACCTAAAATGTAAGATGAAATTGAACAAAAGTGATTTTACCTTCCTGGTTTCCTGTGTGATGGGAAGTTATGAGAAGAGATATGCAGCACTGGCACTCTCTCCAAAAAAAAGATTAAGGAGAGATTTGATAGTTTTTAAAAATTATTAAAAATTTGACAGTAAATAAACAAAGACTATATTCTGTCCTTCATGAGTTAGTGGTAAGTCAACATTTTAAAATGGTCTGAGAAGTTTTGGGAGTGTGGAATACTGTTTCTGTATTGAATGGTCCATGTAGAGAGAGCAGTGTATATTTTAAGAGAGAATTTGTATACATGTTTGAGGCAGAAGACAACAGTGAGTGACCAGTAGGATTAATTTTGGAGCTGGCACAGAGACAATGTGGTAAGTGGCCATTTGTCTCATTAGGAACATTGTACAGTTGCAAGGATTTGGGTCCATAAAAGGGTACTTTTGCCTGGCAGAGTTCTGAACACTTTGATTTGTGCTATAAGTACCCTGGATGATGAAAGCAAGTAGCACCAAGCTCTGTCTGTGTATATATCCTTCAATCTTTCAACTACTTGGTAACCACAGTGCTTTGGATGGTGATGATTTGCCTGTTTGAGGATCCTGATGAAGAGCTTATGATTGAAATATCGACTGTCCTGCTCCTCGGATGCTGCCTGACTGGCTGTGTTTTTCCAGCACCACACCTTTTGACTTTAAAGGAGCTGTATTTTAAAGCTCAAATTTAGGTTGTGTTTTAGCCCATGATCCTGACCTTTGGGCACTCTGTGTGGTAGCCATTGACAGGTTGAGGTAGCAAGCTGTGAAGGGTATCATTTAGACCTGACTGTCTGCCTGTCTTCTGTAATGACACCAAAGAGGGAGCACGCAGTGTCCACTGATGAGCTTGAGGCTTTCCATGATTCGTGGGTACAGCAGGTTCTGGCATGCAGCATTACCTTGGGACTGACACTTTAAGTAGTAAGTTTAGTTTGAAGCCACTTCAACCCCAAGGGCATCAATGTGGACTTCAACAGTTTCCTCATTTTCCCCTTTCCCCACCTCACCCCAGTTCCAAACTTCCAGCTCAGCACTGTCTCTATGACATGTCCTACCTGCCTATATTCTTTCCCACCTATCCACTCCACCCTCTCCACTCCCCCCGACCTATCACCTTAATCCCCTCCCCCACTCACCTATTGTACTCTGTGCTACTTTCTCCCCACCCCCACCCTCCTCTCACTTATCTCTCCACCTTTCAGGCTCTCTGCCTGTATTCCTGATGAAGGGCTTTTGCCCAAAACGTCGATTTTACTGCTCCTCTGATGTCTGCCTGAACTGCTGTGCTTTTCCAGCACCACTCTAATCTGGACTCTGGTTTCCAGCATCTGCAGTCATTGTTTTTACCAAGGTATTGGGGCTGTCAACTTGTTAATTTCACTCAAGTATAAATATCGACCTCTGGAACACAGGGTGTCAGCAGGTAGTTGATGGACAGACACGTGGTGCTGCCTTCGATAATTAAATCGACCATTGTGAAAAAAAATTGTCTAGCTTCATATTGTAACATCTGGCTTGAAATCTATTTAACAGAATGCTGGCTGATAAGAGATTGGATAAATGCACATGTGGAGGGGTTGGAGTACTGATGATGTTACTGGACCAGTAATCCAGAGCCCAGACTAATGTTCTGGGAACATGGGTTTGAATCCATTGTTCAATTTAAATTCTATTTTTAAAAAAAATTGGAATTTTTAAAAAAACAAATCCAATGGAAACCATGTAACTACTGTTGATTGTTGTAAAAACCCATCTGGTTTAGTAACATTCTTTAGGGACGGAAGTGCATTGTGCTTACCTGATCTAGTCTGCATGCGACTCCAGATTCTCGGAGTTGATTCTTAACGCCCTCTGGTTAATTGGAAGTGGGCAATAAATGTTTATTCACCAGCAACAACCACGCCCCAAGAATGAATAATAAAAATGAATTGCAAAAGTATTCAGGACAAAACAAAATGGTGAATACGTGGGTTTCCATTTCTACATACCTGCTGTATTGTATTTACCCAGTTATGAGAGGTTAAGGTCTAATAGCCTGCAAGCTTGTGTCCTGGTGGTTGTTACTTGGTTTACTTCATGAGTGGAAAGAAGGAACAGTGATTATATTTTCTGCTCTAATTTCACTGCAGTGTCAGCCAAAAATAATCCAGCATCTTCAGAATCAATCCCTTCACAGGGAGTGAAAGAGATTTAGACAAGCAAGTCGAAACAGACTGAAAAGAACCCACCACTTCTCGTTGGTACCATTTGGATTTCAGAAAAAACTAGGGAAAGCACTGAGAATATCAAGCATCTCTATGCCATTCTCCTTTAACGCCACAACTGCAATGTCAAGCAGGCAGAGCCATTTGAAATGAGTACACATTCAAGCTAAAGAAGTCAGGAGACATCAACAGATATGTAATTCTATTTGATAACAATTTGAAACTGTTTCCAAGTAAGAGTTTGATGTTGTTTTTAGAAGCATTGTATTGTCCACGGTTCATTTTTACCAGTCTATAACTACCTGATTTATTTGCCCAAGTGAATAGATTTCCAATTCAAGTCAATAATCTGAATATTGTGACACACATCCTTGCTCCAAGGAGAAGCACAGTTCAAACAAGTGCTTGTGTTGCATGTGGCTTTAGAGAGAAAGCTAGTTTCATTGTATAAAGCAGTGTCTGCCACCGGAAGCCTGTCTTTCAGTTCATTGGTTGTACCATTCACAGACACAATGTTGTTAGGGAGGGAGTTTCAAGATTTTAACTTGCCAACAATGAAGGCACAGTGATTTAGTTACAAGTCAGGATGGTGTGTGGCTTCAAGGGAACATGCAGGTGGCTGTGATTTCACATGCCTGCAGCTGAAGTTCTTCAAGGCAATAGAGGTTGCAGCCTTGAAAGGTGATAAGCTCTGTCCAATATCTCGCCATCTTTGTATACTAACAGGGTGTGAATCCTTGAGTTATTTCTGTCTGCTAAGTCTGTGCTTTAATAGGCTGGTTTGGGGTTATAATGGAATGTGGACTATTTCGGAGTTGGAACAGAGCTGTGTATAATGATGACCGTGAAAATTATTCTGAAATTTTGTTGTTTTAATTCCTTTTTCAGGATCAAGGAAGTGTATTAGCCATGTTGACTTTAGCGAAAAAACTGAAGCGTGAAGAGGGCATGAAAGGGAGAGGCAACACAAATCCAGGGACGGACTCATCCCGTCGTGTATCCATTAGAGATAAGCTGCTCATCAAAGGTGCATGATTCATCTCTACTGCTGATAGTTCATGATCTCTCACATAGCCTATGACTAAACCAACAGCAAGTCACACATTAGTAAGTGTGAGATAAAGTGACTAACAAGTTGTAACTCCAGAGAGTTTGTGAGTCGTATTAAATAGATGATGATGTGAATATCCTTGTGAATCTGCTGTTTCAAGTATTTTCTATGATGCTGTGGTTTTGTGAATGTTCTTATTCCTATGGATTCTTTTGGTCGTACAGTTAATGCGGCAGAGAAGTTCTGTGTGCGGGTGTCTGTTGCGTTTCTGAAAATATTCATGAATTATTTTTTGCAGTGAGCGGCTGAGAATGAAAACAATGAGTCAAGACTCCTAGTTTGTGTTGTATGCATTGACCTCTGATCTCTGTTAGGAAGAGAACATGATCAATCCAGCTTTGATCTCTAGCCAGCGACTGCCACTAAAGTGTATGTTGTCATTGATGACTCTGGTGAATAAATACCCTATAAGTACTAACTGCCAAAGACAACACCATGGTCATGTACCGTTTCTAATCCCCCACCTTAGTTAAGTACCACTGCCTGCCTGTGGTGAGTACCTTGGACAGGCACCTGGACAGTTCCTGGTATCATGAACGTTGCTTACAGAAAGAATTCTGCTGTCCTTATCTGTATGGCTAGATGTGATTCTAGGCCCAGAGAAAGGTAGTTGACTTGTAACTGCGCCCGAACTGAATGGCTTACTGGACAATTAAGGAAGAAATGCTTGCCTTGCTCACAAAATCCCTGGCCCAAGAAAGAATAAAGTACCATTGCTTACCTGAGCTACCCACTTGGGACAGATCCCAGCCGCTGATCTGTCCACCTGGGATGGCTACCAGCTCTGAGATAAATAACAGATGTTGAGGCTCCAGCTAGGAGAGGGAAGGAGAACAATTGGCCTGAGAAAACCCTATAGTCAGGCTTCTGTTTGTAAATTTGAGCGGTGTTCCATGATCAGTTTCATAAACCTAATCCTATGTTCATTAAGAACAAGAGTCTGTTACGCCACTGGGTAAACCTTCTTGCTTACTTTAAACCAGTAACACAGAAAAGATTTATCCCACGCAGCAATCTGAAAATTCGAGAGGCCAAGCACTATTTGAAGTAAAACCTAACAACTTTATTTCTTAAAGTATAACAGAGAATAATTAACTGACAACTATTTACAACTTTCTCTAACCTATCTTTTACTTTCCCTTCTATAATACCAGTCGGATAAACCCTGCCCCTCCCGGGCAACCCGGCTAATCTAGCTTTCAGCCAGGTATTACTCTGTTACCTTATTGAGAACACTTGGTGCTGTGTCAGGTAGTTCTGCTAGCTTTTAACTCTTAAAGGTACAGTTCACCCACATCTTCATAAAAGTCGAACATTTGGCCTTCAAACCAGCTCTAGTATTTAAAAAATCACTAGTGATTGGGTTCTGGTCCATTCTCCACTTTCCAGTCTGCCGTTCCATAACCCTTCACTCCATTGTCTATCAATACTCCAACTTAGTTTTGAATAAAAAAAAAAGCCTTTATTAATTTCAGGGGAAGAGACTTCCGCAGACTAGCAACACTCTGAGAGGGGGAGAAAACTTTATCTCTGTCTTAAATATATTTACCAATGGAACAGCTACTACCCTCTTGAGTGGAAATTTTCTAGCATTGAACCTATTGGGGAAAGAAATTTCTCCAAAACTGTTGGCCTCGTATTCTGAGCTGGTACTCCTGTATTCTAGAATCTACCTTATCAAACCCTTTCAGAAGCTTGAAAGTTTCACTTACAAAATAAAGACCCAATTTGCTCAGCCTCTCAAAGGAAAATCCTCTCATTCCAGGGAACAATGTTGAAACTAAGTGTAAGCCTTCTCAGAAGCTAGCTTGACACAGCACTGTTGCTTTGGTAATCTTTCAGTAATTATCTAATCTATCTCGCAATGCTGTAATTGCTTTAGCTTCAATTATCACTTGTTCCAAAAATTTGACATTCCAAATAATCTGTTTGGAGAAGCTCCTTTTTTGATCCAGTCTTTCTGTATTTTTAGCCTGAGATTGTGGCCTTGTGTTACTGATTTCCCAAGTGGAACAAATTTGCCTTCGTTAGTTTTTGTCTTTTTTTTTTTAACTTGATGCAAATTCCCTGTCCTTATCAGTTGGAGAGTGTTCAGTATACTCTGTATACTCTCATATTAAATCTTTAAAGGACAAGTGGGCGGCACGGTGGCCCAGTGGTTAGCACTGCTGCCTCACAGCGCCTGTAGACCCGGGTTCAATTCCCGACTCAGGCGACTGGCTGTGTGGAGTTTGCACATTCTCCCCGTGTCTGCGTGGGTTTCCTCCGGGTGCTCCGGTTTCCTCCCACAGTCCAAAGATGTGCGGGTTAGGTGAATTGGCCATGCTAAATTGCCCGTAGTGTTAGGTTAAAGGGGTGGATGTAGGGGTATGGGTGGGTTGCGCTTCGGCGGGTCGGTGTGGACTTGTTGGGCCGAAGGGCCTGTTTCCACACTGTAAGTAATCTAATCTAATCTAAAAAAAAAAGTGTAATAAACAATGATGCTTTGCTGTATGGCTCAAATAATCAAAGTGAGATAGCTTTCCAGATTCAGGCAGCATCCAAGGAGCAGGAGAATCTTTACTCACTGAAATCCTCACAGAGGGAGGATGAGAGCTTCTTCAGCTCTGATCTCCAGCATCTGCAGTCCTCACTTTCTCCTAGTTGATTTTAACCTACTGCGAATCCTCTTGCAAGGATGCCTTCCTTGAAGAAGCTCTCTTCCTCCCTCTACAAGGATTTCAGTGAGTAAAGGTTCTCCTGCTCCTTGGATGCTGCCTGACCTGCTGCGCTTTTTCAGCAACACATTTTTCAGCTCCGATCTCCAGCATCTGCAGTCCTCACTTTCTCCTAGCTTTCCAGATTGTCCTGTTTGTGTTGATGGTTTTGATATTAGCAGAAGTC
This sequence comes from Chiloscyllium plagiosum, assembly GCF_037043375.1. Taxonomy (NCBI): domain Eukaryota; kingdom Metazoa; phylum Chordata; class Chondrichthyes; order Orectolobiformes; family Hemiscylliidae; genus Chiloscyllium; species Chiloscyllium plagiosum. The sequence goes on from NW_028270145.1 coordinate 21,329,545, forward strand.
TCGCTAATATTCTCTATGTTCTGTCACATCCATTTATTAAAGCACATTTTTAGATTTAAAGGAGCAATTGATAGATAAGGAGATGGTTGGAACACAGTCTTTATTCAAAGTCCCTTCTTCATCTTTGGCCTTGGCTTAGTGATAGTACATCACTGAATTACATGGTTGTGTGTTCAAGCACAATATTAAGGCTGACAGTTCAGTGCAGTACTGAAGATTTAGCATACTCACAGTTAGTATCATCCAAATGAGTTTCGATCAGGATAAGAATAGTGAGCAGCAATAATCATATTACCAGAATTGGGAGATCACTGTTGTTGGGGAAAAATGGAAGAAAACTGAAGAATTCGAGATGTCCTGATAATTCTGAGTGGATTGAACTGGTTAGATGTAGAGAAAATATTTCCGCTTGTTGGAGGATGTGACACAAAGGGCCACATGTAACTTCTAATAAGTCCAGTCATTAGACTTATTAGACATTTCTTTACTCCAAATGAGGAAGTCAATATCTAGGGAGAGTTGAGGAAAATCATTTTGGTACTTTGAAAAGGGAAATAAATGAGTAGTTAGAGTTGGAGATGTACAGCACAGTAACACACCCTTCAGTCCAACTCATCCATGCAGACCAGATATCCCAACCCAATCTAATCCCACCTGCCAGCACCCGGCCCATATCCCTCCAAACCATTCCTATTCATATAGCCATCCAGATGCCTTTTAAATTTGCAATTGTACTAGACTCCACCACTTCCTCAGCCCATTCCATATATGCACCACCCTCTGTGTGAAAATTTGTCCCTTAGGTCTCTTTTATACCTTCCCCCCTCAACCTATGCCATCCAGTTCTGGACTCCCCCATCCCAGGGAAAAAGACCTTGTCTACTTACCTCATGATTTTTTAAACCTCTGAGGTCACCCTCAGTCTCCAACTCTCCAGGGAAAACAGCCCTGGTCTATTCAACCTCTCCCTATAGCTCAAATTGTCCAATCCTGGCAACATCCTTGTAAATCTTTTCTGAAACCTTTCAAGTTTCACAACATCCTTCCTATAACAGGGAGACCTGAATTGCACACAATATTCCAAAAGTGGCCTAACCAATGTCCTGTACAGCCATAACATGACCTCCCAACTCCTGTACTCAATACTCTGAACAATAAAGGAAAGCATACCAAACGCCGCCTTCACCACCCTATCTACCTGTGACATCACTTTTCAAGGAACTATGAACTTGCACTCCAAGGTCTCTGTTCAGCAACACTCCCTAGGACCATACCATTAAGTGTATAAGTCCTGCTAAGATTTGCCTTTCTAAAATGGAGCACCTCGCACTTATCTAAGTTAAACTCCATCTGCCACTTCTCAGCCCATTGGCCCATCTGGTCAAGATCCTGTTGCAATCTGAGGTAACCCTCTTTGCTGTCCACTACACCTCCAATTTTGGTACCATCTGCAAACTTACTAACTGTACCTCTTACGCTCACATCAAAATCATTTATGTAAATGATGAAAAATAGTGAACCCAGCACCAATCCTTGTGGCACTCCACTGGTCACAGGCCTCCAGTCTGAAAAATTACCCTCCACCACCATCCTCTGTCTTCTACCTTTGAGCCAGTTCCGTATCCAAATGGCTAGTTCTCTTTGTTTTCCGTGAGATCTAACCTTGCTAACCAGTCTCCCATGGGAAACCTTAACAAATGCCTTACTGAAGTCCATATAGATCACATCTACCGCTCTGCCCTCATCAATCCTCTGTTACTCCTTCAGAAAACTCAATCAAGTTTGTGAGACATGATTTCCCACGCACAAAACCATGTTGACTATCCCTAAAGATGAGAGAAAAGGAAAAAGAGAGATCTGTTGAGAGACTGAGTTGACTTCGCTAAAATGGGAGATGACTTGTGCCAGCACTGACTAGTTGGCCAGAATGGCTGTACATTTATACATAAATTGATGAACAACAGGGAGTTCTTCTAGTGACTTTGCTGACAGTAATTCCATCACGAAAAGAGATCGGGTCATATGCCACATTTCTGTTTGTGGGGCTTTTCTGTGCATACTTTGGCTGCCTTGTTTCCAATATGACAATGATGACAGCACTTGACATTGTCTGAGAGGCCATTTTGATATAAACCTGAGGTAGTGAAACTTTCTTTTATTGTTTTATTTAGTTGTCTGGAGGTATGCCTCTTGTATTCACCCTAACTGACCTCCCCTCACCACACTGTCATGAGGTAGAAATGATACTTCGTGGTACAGAGTTCCTCTTTTTAGTTCCTAGTTATATCACTGAACAAGAATACTGAATCATGAAGAAACCATAGCTTCCTCCTGTAGATCATTATCCAGTGACCTCTGCTGAATTGAATGTAAAAGTTGAGGAAGTGTACATCTTTAAAAGTCTCCCGTTTCAGACTTGCATGGTGAGAGCCCGTGCAACCACCCCTGGGGTGGGTGGGGAGTTTAGAATCAGAAGGCAAAAGCAGTGGGAATCTTGAGACCTCAAAGCATTTCTCTGATCATTTGGGTTTAGAATTGTTTATGGTATTAGCACTCTTGGGGAAAAAAAAATTCATCCATGAGCCAAAATAAAGAAAAACTAAGCTGCTTACGTGTCCATCTGTCACAACTCTACTTTGCATCGCTTATGGATAAGTTATGAGAAAAGGCACCACAGCGTGGCTGTGTTGGAAATACTGAATGGAATATTGTCAGTTATTTTTGTGGCCTTGCAACAATTAATTTCCAGGGATGCAATAAAAATTTGTAACTCCAAACTCTCTGTGGAGCTGTCCTGAATTGTATTCTGTTAGAGGCACATGTGCCCTCTGTGTGCCAGAGCACAGTTTGGATTCCTGTCCATATAAAGAAATATGTAGAGATGAAAATTTGCTACGGATTTCGCAATTACAAGTGCCTCTAAGTAATTCCCAGCTTGTTTGTTATACGCATATTGAATGCTCTTTCGGCCCAAAATGTAAAGAATGAAGCAAAGGTAGGATTTTACGCTGAAGTGCATTAAGCAAGTTGTAGCTCAAGGTTGCAGATTATAAAACAGTTAAATTGATTTACAAAGATGTTGACCGGGTTGGAGGATTTGAGCTATAGGGAGAGGTTGAATAGGCTAGGGATGTTTTCCCTGGAGCAGCGGAGGCTGAGGGTGTGACCTTATAGAGGTTTACAAAATCATGAGTGGCATGGATAGGATAAATAGACAAAGTATTTTCCCTGGAGTGGGGGAGTCCAGAACTAGAGGGCATAGGTTTAGGGTGAGAGGGGAAAGATATAAAAGAGACCTAAGGGGCAATTATTTCATGCAGTGGGTGGTACCTGTATGGAATGAGCTGCCAGGGGAAGTGGTGGAGGCTGGTACAATTGCAACATCTAAAAAACATCCGGATGGATATATGAATAGGATGGGTTTGGATGGATATGGGCCTGGTGCTGGCAGGTAGGACTAGATTGGGTTGGGATATCTGGTCGGCATGGACGAGTTGGACCAAAAGGGTCTGCTTCCATGCTGTACATCTCTATGACTTGGGCTGATTTTAATGTTCTTGACCACCTTTCAAACTAGGGTCTTATTTGGCCATATCTTGACAGCGTCATTGGTGTGGAGAAGAAGGAAAATAGTGACTAGAGGAAGGAATGTTATAGTCAACGGCGCAGACACAGATTTTCACTGTTCTGCTTCGAATCCTGACAAGCTTGTTGTTTCACTACTTGAAGAATATGATAGGGCAGGCTAATAATTTCTTCAAAAGGAAAGTTGTGAAAGACTAGGAAACCGAATGGGATCACAAAGAGTCAGTATCCATGGAAGCGCACAGCTTTGATCCATTGAGTCTATATTGAGTCAAAAAAGTCTTTTTGAAGAGTGATCCAGTTGATATCCAATTCTCAAGATCTTTCCCCATGTCCCTTCAATTATTTTCTCTAGTATACTTTTATTCCTGGGTGTTGATGACAACTTGTATTTATTGCCATGTTGGCTGTCGTCTTGAATCTCAGAAAGCCATCTGGTGAAGTTGTACACAGAGCTAGGTAGAGAGTTCCAGGATTTTATTCAGCAATTGTATGAAGGAGCAGAAATAATTTTCAAAGTCAGAATAGTAAGTGATTTGGAGGGGACCTTGCAAGTGATGGTAATCTCGTGTGTCTGCTGACCTTGTCCTTCTAATCAGTGGAGTTGAAGGAGACTTTGAATTAATACAATGCATCTTGGTGCACACTGCTGCCACTGTGCATCTGTAGTGAGAGGAGGGAATGGTTAAGGTGGTGAATGGAGTGTCAGTCAAGGGAGCTATTTTGTTCTCTGTGATATTGAGTTTCTTGAGTATTTGAAATGTACTGACCCAGGCAAGTTGAAGATATTAAATGATACTTGTGTTTTCTGTAGATGGTGGACAGGTACTAATCGCTGTGGGATTCTTAGCCTCTGGCCTGCTATTCTTGCTGGTCCTGATCAGTTTCTGGTGTCAGCAAGGTTGGACATCAGTAGGCACTGATTTCAACCAACATTCAGTTCTATATTATTTTTGTCAAGGCACATGACCCAACATTTTTCCACATCATATTCCATTTGCCATGTTTTTGCCCAATCACTTAATCTGTCTATACCCTCTGCAGACTTTTCACGTCACCCTCACCACTTGCTTTCCCACCTATGTTTGTGTCATTCACATACATGGTGATAGTACATTCACTGTATTGTGACCCTAGCACTGATCTCTGTGGCAGTTCATTAGTTACAGGTTGCCATCCTGATGACTCTCCTCTTGTCCTGAGGGGTAACCATATAGTGGTTTATAAAACCATGAGGGGCATGGATAGGGTAAACAGACATGATCTTTTCCCTTGGTTGGGGAAAGTCCACAACTAGCGGGCATAGGTTTAGGGTGAGAGGGGAAAAATTTTAAAAGGAACCTAAGGGGCACCTTTTTCACGCAGAGGGTGGTACGTGTATGGAATGAGCTGCCAGAGAAAATGGAGGAGGCTGGTACAACTGCAACATTTAAAAGGCATCTGGATGGGTATATGAATAGGAAGGGTTTGAGGGATATGGGCCAGATGCTGGCAAATGAGACTCGATTAGGTGGGGATATCTGGTCATCACGGATGAGTTGGACCAAAGGGTCTGTTTTTGTGCTGTATATCTCTATGAGCATTAGCAGGATGGCAACCTGGAGTAACTAATGGAGTGGACCAGGCTGTACCAAAGACCGAGCACGCTGGTGTTGGTGAAATCCAAACTGAGAATCACCTGAGTAGATTGTGCAGAGTAAATGTCACTTTATAACAGTGTTAAAAACCCATTTTATGGAGGACTTTTGTGGTGTAATGGTAGTGTCCCCTACCTCAGGGCCAGAAGATCTGTCCAACCAATTCCAGAGCTGTGTTATATCATGTCTAAACAGGTTGATTTTAAAATACTTTGAAAATCTATTTCATAATTTTGATGTTTGAAAATAGATGAATTCTGTGGTAATTGGCCAGATTGGATTTGTCCTGAGTTTTTTTGTTGTTGTTGGGTGGGAAAGGGTATACATGGGAAATTATTCAAGCGATTGCGTAAGATGTAGTTGAGTGTACTGGAGCAGCTTAGCAAGGGACATATTTTATCACCAAAATTTTATCAGGGCTTTTCACATTGTAGACAGGAAGTTCATTGGTTTCTTGATATATTGTGAACGTGATCAAATTGACTGAAGACTTGTTTGCTCACTCTGCTAAACTGTGTCCTGTTGAAGCTATTTAGTATCGCTGACCCTGTTTGCTATTTCTCCAAGTTTGAACTATTGGGTAAATTTTGAAATTTTAGTGCATTGCAGTATTAAAGCTATTGATATAAAGTGAAAAGAAAAGCAGTGATCCTAACACTTAATCTTGTGGGTCATTATTTTGACCATCTCCAGTCTGAAAAATAGGTATTTACTGAGACTTACTTTCTCTGTGCTTTTGGGAGTGATGAGCACAAACACAAAGATAACATTGTCATGGTGATATCAGTTGCTGGAGATTCCTTTTGGCTTACGGATGCAATCTGACGCCAGACTGTTAACCTGCTTCATCATGTCACGCTGGCTGGGCGAGCACAGATGACCCTGCTGAGGCTTGAGTTCCGGGAAAGGGGAAAAGTCACCAAGTTTCACTGGCCATTTGGCCAGTTGGCGTTGCATTGTGAAGGGGGAAAGATTGCATTTCCAAGCTCAATTTGAACTTGTTGGGGGGATGGAGTGCTGACAACACTCAAGACTTTCTCCCTGCCTGGTCTCAGCAGCCACTGATTCACTGAACATTGGAAAACAGGCTAAATAGACTTTTCTTCCAGTTGGAAGGTAACTACATCTGTCATTTGGCAATGACGTCGTAATGCCAGATTGTTTCTGCACCTGCATGCTCCATATTCCACCTAGAGGTTGAGTTCCAACATGTTGCAGCTTATTTTCGTCTATCCAATTTGAACATGATCCTGTTCTGAAAATCTCAATTTTGATAATCAGCCTCTTCTATGGCTGATAATCAGCCTTTTATCTAAAGCTTTCTTAAAATCCATATACTGTAGACAATATCTACTGCTATTAACCAAGGCCCTGTTTCTGCTGTCAAGTGGATGTGAAAGATCCGATCGAATTATTCTGAAAAGACCCAAGGGAGTTATCTTCGGTATCCAGGCCAGTATTTATCCATTAATCCATATCTTGGTTTTTTTTAAAAAATACAGATTATCTCCTCTTTATTACTTGGCTGTTTGTGGGAGCCCTCAGTGTGGGAATTTGTATATCCCATTTTCCTTATGTTTCAAAATATTTATCTGGTTGTTAGCAGTTTTACTTAAGATTAGAGGCTAACATAAAATTCTCTGGGACTAAAGTGAGGAACAATTCCTGCACAGTTCCTTCACCGGTTGTTAGAGCATGTAGTGCTTGATCACAGGAAAAGTTTGAGGTAAAGGCAATTTCATCTTCAGTGAAAAGTTGAATAAATGTTTGAAGCAGAGAAAAATAGGAGTTCATGTGGATAGTGCATGGTAGTGAAGTCAGTGTTAAAAGGCTCTGGCCATCAGCCAGCACAGATATAATGGTCTGAATAGTTTGCTTTAGTGCTGTTATTCTGGTTCTTGTATGTATTTTATTCATTTAATTAGTTTATCTAATGTAACAACCTGGCCAGCAGAGTGTCCGTTTACGATTCCGCGCATTAGAGATGGGAAGAAGTTTGCTTCAGTAATTTTCTCATCTGATTTTTTTTTAGCGAATTTAATTCCTGCCATTTGAAAGGCTTTGTAATGTTTTCTTGCTTCTGGTTCCTGACCTTGATCATCTCTTTTCCCTCATCTGGAGGAAAGGAAATTCAGATTTGTCCTTCCACTCTCTCAAAACCATGCTTTGTTCAGTCAGTGCCCTGGTTTCTCTGACTGCATGACATTTGATGATAGACACTAGATTTGTCATCATTCTCCTATATCAGCCTGTGTTTGACTCCACCCTTGGACAGCTGGAGTTTGCACATTCTGCCTGTGTCTGGGTGGGTTTCTTCTGGGTTGTTCCACTTTCCTCTCACAAAGATATGCAGGTGAGATGGATTGGCCATGTTAAATTGCCCATTGTGTCCAGGGATGTGTAGGCAAGGTGTGTTAGCTGTGGGAAATGCAGGATCACAGGGATAGGTAGGGGTACGAATCTGAATGGGGTGTTCTTCAGAGGGTCGGTGTGGACTCAATGGGCTGAGTGGCCTGCTTCCACACTGTAGGGATTCTAATTTGCATCCTAACAATTGTACTGATGTCTTGTGTTGCTAGCCAAGCTTTTCAAGTATAGCTACAATAATGGGATCTACCCAACAATATGGGAAATTGCTGAAGCACTTGTGGGCGGCACGGTGGCACAGTGGTTAGCACTGCTGCCTCACAGCACCAGAGACCCGGGTTCAATTCCCACCTCAGGTGACTGTGTGGAGTTTGCACATTCTCCCCGTGTCTGCGTGGGTTTCCTCCGGGTGCTCCGGTTTCCTCCCACAATCCAAAAATGTGCAGGTTAGATGAATTGGACATGCTAAATTGTCCGTAGTGTTAGGTGAAGTGGTAGGTGTAGGAGTATGGGTCTGGGTGGTATACGCTTCGGCGGGGCGGTGTGGACTTGTTGGGCCGAAAGGCCTGTTTCCACACTGTAAGTAATCTAATCTAATCTAATCTAATCACGTCCCATACACACAATGACCAACTATCAGTAAACTCTTGGTCATTGAAATATTGAGGGTAGTGAGTATCGAGGTTGCTGTTAAGTGACACATGCACAGCAATAACCTGCTCACTATTCAGTTTGGTCCTGATCTCATTACAGACTTGATCCAAATATAGAAAAGGAGCTGAAATTCAAAGCAGAAGTGAGAAGAACTGCCCTTGACATCAAGGTCGCAGTTAATTGAGTGACTTCAAGGTTGGGGAAGTGGAAGATTTCCATTGGCTGTAATCATCCCTACCCAAAATAAGAAAATTATGAATGTTGAAGGTCAAACCTCTCTGTTCCAAGACATTACTGCATGAGTTTCTGAGTTATGTCCCTAGCTCGGCATCTTCAAGTGCTTCAACATTAAGGGCAAAAATTGCGATGCTCACTGACAAGTGCCATTTCAGTATTAGCATTTGAATCCCTCCCTGCTGGCAACCATTGACAAGAAGCTGGACTGGACCAGCCACCCACATACTGTTGCAACAAAAGCTGGTCAGAAACTGGGAATTCTACTGCAGGTAATTCAGTTATTGTCCACTATCTACAAAGCATAAGTCAGGAGTGTGATGAAATATCTCCAATTGTCCACATGAGTGCATCTCCAATAGCATTCAAGAAACTCAACACTATCCAGCCTTGATCACAATCCCAATCATTCCCTCCAGCAGCAACAGTGTGTAGAGTACACCCAGTACACTCCAGCAACTCACCATGGCTTCTTCCACAACACCTTCCAAACCCACGACCACTACCACCTAGAAAAATGAGGTGTGTGTGGGAGCATCACCATCTGCAAGTTCCCCTCAAAACCATACACCACCTTGACTTGAAGACATATTGCCATTCCTTCACTGTCACCAGATCAACATCCTGGAACTCCCTTCCTAACAGTACTATGGCTGCATGTGACCTGCATTAGATGGCCTGCTGTGGTATGAGAACACAGTTTACTGCTCCCTTCTCGAGGGAAATTAGGGATAGGCAACAAAGGTGGCCTTGCACATCCCATGAAACAAAACAAAACAAAATGTTAAGACAATCAAGTTTCTGGCCCAGAATATTTTTGATATTTTTAAAATCTATAAAACTTTTGGATTTGTAGCACTTAAATACAAATGCCTCTGACAGTGTGATCTGAGCCATTTGGATGTAAATTTTTATTTGTTCTGGTACTGATTGCTGCAATCAACTTGGGCAGGAGTCAAAGTGAATTATGAAAAAAACACAAATTAGGAAGATACAGTCACCAAATTGTGAATGACCTGCTCCATTAATGTGACTTACTCCCAGTCTGTGGTGATTTTGGTGCGTGATGCCCTTCAAGAGAAGCCACGATCTGATCTCATTTCTAAATATTCCAGCTATTAAACAAAAGCTTGCCTGTAGGTTCATTTTGCGATGGTACGTTGATATTTGATTAAATAATCTACTGTGAAAGGGGTTTATCTAAATGTATCAGAAAACAGCCATCTGAGATGAATGACGGACTGGTTACTAGGTTGCAATATCATTTATAATAATTTTAGTTTGAGATGGGAACTGAAGTCCAGCCAAATGGCATAAAATCCCTCTAGAGATGTGTTTTGGAAAGCAGCTTTCAATCAGACTGATGTTGAAATGGTACTGACTCACAAGATGAGAAGAATTTGCAGAACACATGTTTTGCATGATGTACAGTCCGGTTGCTGGCTTCAAGGCTGTTAGATTATACGAGGCACAGTAACATTAGCAGTCTGGGAGTCAGAGAATGCTAAGAAATTTCAAATGTATTTGAAAACCATGATTCAAAAACAAATGGTTTGCGTGTAGCCTACTAAGAAACTCCGATAATTGCCGAATGTGACCTGTATGAGGGGACTTGCCAACGTGAAATTTAAAGCAGATCATTAGCTACTGCCTACAGGGAGAGGAGGCGAGATATGCGACCTTGTTACGTGTGAGGGAGATGACGTTAGGGGCAACCATGGTGATGAAATAGAAAATGTCAACGACAGGCTGGGAGTACATGAAAATATTCTGTTTGACTAAATTATTCAACCTGAAAGCACCGCTTCCTGCTGGCTTACTGAGTGTTATGCCATCTATTTGATGAACCAACTAAGAGACCTGAGCTTTCACTATGGAAAGTGCATGAAAGAGCTCTTGATTTTCTTTTTGCTTGAAGTTATTTTAAGCACCTATGATTAAAATTACAATCTCTTTGCTTTTTAAAATGATACATGTAGCACTTGGATAACCTGCGTGATTGTCCCTGCATTTCTTTAATTGCTGAGGGTAATGTACTGACCTGCAATTGCCCTTTGTTAGAAATTCAGTGCACAAATATCTTTCAGCCAACAGGTTGTTGTGTCCAGAGTGCTGGCAATTAGAGCTGGCCAGTAACCACTGAAGTGATGTGCTCTGTGAGAGAAGTCTGATATCACTCAGCAGCTTCTTGGCTGCAGGATTTTCTGCTCATTAGCTGAAACTATCAACATGATGTCCTGATTGTCTAATGTAAATACTAATATATCATGCTGCAACCCATTTCCACATTCTCCGTTCAGGGAGACAGAAAGTGTGTGTTGATTCATTAAAATTTACAGAAAGTGTGATAGCATAACCTTTTCAGATACACTACATGAGTAATGTGAGTCATGTCGTTGCCATATAGCATGCTTCAATGTAACAGATAACTTTGAATCTGTAGTACCCAAAGTTTCCCAGTAATAATCTCCTGAATACCAGTTGGTGAGCAAGGAAATCCAAAGCCTTAACTCAGTTTGGGTTTATTTAGAAAATTATCTGAAAAGAAAAGAAAATCAACCTGTCCAGCCACGTACCATAGAAATGACGGATCTGACCCATCTCCCGCACTTCCGCCCTCACTTCCCCCTCTTCCCTCTTGCAACAGTGATAGGATTGCCCTTGTCCCTACCTACCATCCCATCCTCATCCACAACAGAAGATCATCAGTCTCTATTTCTGCTATCACAAACAAGATGTCACCATCAGACACATATTCCCCCCCCCCCCCCCCCCGCCAGAAAAACTCCCTTCCCTGCCTTCTGCAAGGACCGTTCTCTTCAGGACACCCTGGTCCACTCCTTCATTCCCAACACCATCCCCACTCCCCAAACAGCCGTGTGGCAACTGTCACCGCTGAAGGTGTAACACCTGCCAGTTCACCACCTCCCTCCTTAGTAGCCAGTGGCCTAAACATACCGCCAGGTGAAGCAGCACTTTACACAGTCTAGTCTACTGCATTCACTACTCACAATGTGGTCTCCTCTACATTGGGGAAACACAGTGTAGACTGGGTAACTGCTTTGCAGAACATTCATGTTCTGCCTGCAAAAAAGACGAGAGTTTCCAGTTGTCTGCCAGTTTAACACACCACCGTGTTCCCTGGCCAACATCTGTCTTGGGCTTGCTGCAGTGCTCCTGTGCAACTCAGGTCAAGCTGGAAGAACAACACCTCATTTTCTGCTTGGGGTGACCCTGCCGCTCTCCAGACTCCAGATGGAGTTCAATAATTTTGGGCCTGAACCATCCCACGTCCTGGCCCCCAACCCCACACACCAGGCTTTGTTATCACATAGTCTGCCATTACAGATGACCTATTGTTAGCTGCTAACTGTCTCCATTAACAGCTATTCACCCTCCCAGCTGGATCATTATTCACTCATTTGTCTGTCCAACTTTTCTTCTGTCTCTTTGGACTCTATCCCCATCTATCATTTATTCCTTATCCACTCCCCCCACCCTATCTTTTGCATATAAACCGACATTTTCTGAGGAATGGCCACCGGACTTGAAATGTTAACTCTGATTTCTCTTCACAGATGCTGCCAGACCAGCTAAGCTTCTGTTTTTGTTCCTTTTAAATGAGTTGTGGATTTCTGCCTCAACGGCTAATCTGGACAGTAAATGTCTGACTCCACTTCTCACTCTCTGGGTGAAAAGGATTTTTCTCATGTCCCTCCTAATTTTTCTACCAATCATCTTAAATCCATATCCCCTGTTGATTTACCTGTTTCCTTGAGTGTAGGGATCTTCCTTGTCCATACTGTTGAAGCCCTGCATTACTTTGTGCACTGTGATTAAAGGCACTAGCTTATCCAATCTTTCCTCATAATTGTAATTTCTGAGCTCTTACAACGTTCTTATAAATCAGTGCCTTTTTCTTTAACAATGTGACCAGAACGTATGCAGCAATCAAGCTGTGGCCTAGCTAGTGTCTTACAAAGTTCCACATTACAACTCTGTTTCTATACTCAATACCTTGCCAAATAAAGGAAAGCTTTCTAAATATATTCTTTGCCACGTTATCTATCTGTCCTCCCACCTCGGGACCTCTGGTTATGCCTTCCAAGGTCTTTCAATTCCTTTAGCCTTCTGAATACCCTCCTGTTTATTTCCTGGCTTGGTTTACCTCCCCAAATGTGCAACTTTGCATTTCAATTTGCCACTTTGTTGTCTACTCAAATAAACCATTGACATCATCCTGCAGTTAATAGTCAGCCTCTTCATATCAGCTAAATAGCCAATTTCTGTGTCACCCTCAAATTTCCCAATCATTCTTCCCACATTTAAGTCTAAATCACTAATCTATGCCACAAACCGCAAGGGATCCACCAGCTGCACCATTGCTATCAATTTATTGATTCAGTTTCTAAAATGGATAATTGCTTTTCTTTTATTCAACTCCTGAATAAAAGAGATCCTCTGAAATGAACTCAAAATAAACTATGTATTAGGACTTATTCTGAAAGCAAATAGCAAATACTGGTTACCACCACACTATAGAAAATTACGCACTCACATGCTCACATACTCTCACACCACAAAACGTCAAGTTTCTGTGAAGTTGATCCTTAAAATAAGAAGTAAAGGCGAAACAACCACCCACATGGGCTATAGATTCTTGAAACAAAGGATAGACTGTGATAACTTCTAATGTCCCCTGGATTTCCTGTAAACAGAACCAAATTGCTGACAGCCATAGACTGATGATTAATGTCCACTTGTGAAAGCAGTCAGCTTGGATTCTAGTCTTTGGGAATCGGTCACAATCCACTTCCAGTTTCACAAGTAGTGTTGGATGTCTTGAAATGCAGAAAGGTGGATGAATCGCCAGGACATGATCAGGTGTACGCTAGAACTCTGTGGGAAGCTAGAGAAGTGATTGCTGGGCCTCTTGCTGGGATATTTGTATCATCGATAGTCACTGGTGAGGTGCCGGAAGACTGGAGGTTGGCTAACGTGGTGCCTCTGTTTAAGAAGGGTGGTAAGGACAAGCCAGGGAACTATAGATCAGTGAGCCTGACGTCGGTGGTGGGCAAGTTGTTGGAGGGAATCCTGAGGGACAGGATGTACATGTATTTGGAAAGGCAAGGACTGATTAGGGATAGTCAATATGGCATTGTGCGTGGGAAATCATGTCTCACAAACTTAATTGAGTTTTTGAAGAAGTAACAAAGAGGATTAATGAGGGCAGAGCGGTAGATGTGATCTATACGGACTTCAGTAAGGCGTTCAATAAGGTTCCCCATGGGAGATTGATTAGCAAGGTAAGATCTCACAGAATGCAGGGAGAACTAGCCATTTGGATACAGAACTAGCTCAAAGGTAGATGACAGAGGGTGGTGGTGGAGGGTAGTTTTTCAGAATGGAGGTCTGTGACCAGTGGAATGCCACAAGGATCCGTGCTGGGTCCTCTACTTTTTGTCATTTACATAAATGGTTTGGATGTGAGCAAAAGAGGTACAGTTAGTAAGTTTGCAGATGATACCAAAATTGGAGGTGTAGTGGACAGCGAAGAGGTTTACCTCAGATTGCAACAGGATCTGGACCAGATGGGCCAGTGGGCTGAGAAGTGGCAGATGGAATTTAATTCCGATAAATATGAGGTGTTGCATTTTGGGATAGCAAATCTTAGCAAGACATATACACTTAATGGTAAGGTCCTAGAGAATGTGGCTGAACAAAGAGACCTTGGAGTGCAGGTTCATAGCTTCTTGAAAGTGGAGTTGCAGGTAGTTAGGATAGTGAAGAAGGCATTTGGTATGCTTTCCTTTATTGGTCAGAGTATTGAGTACAGGAGTTGGGAGGTCATGTTGCGGCTGTACAGGACATTGGTTAGGCCACTGTTGGAATATTGCGTGCAATTCTGATCTCCTTTCTATCGGAAAGATGTTGTGAAACTTGAAAGGGTTCAGAAAAGATTTACAAGGATGTTGCCAGGGCTGTGCATTATCCAAGTTGTAGCTCAAATAAGGTTGCAGATTATAAAACAGTTAAATTGATTTACAAGGATGTTGCCAGGCTTGGAGGATTTGAGCTATAGGGAGAGGTTGAATAGGCTAGGGATGTTTTACCCTGGAGCATCGGAGGCTGAGGTGTGACCTTATAGAGGTTTACAAAATCATGAGTGGCATGGATAGGATAAATAGACAAAGTATTTTCCCTGGGGTGGGGAGTCCAGAACTAGAGGGTGAGAGGGGAAAGATATAAAAGAGACCTAAGGGGCAACCTTGTCCACAGAGGGTGGTACGTGTATGGAATGAGTTGCCAGAGGAAGTGGTGGAGGCTGGTACAATTGCAACATTTAAAAGGCATTTGGATGGGTATATGAATAGGATGAGTTTGGAGGGATATGGGCCTGGTGCTGGCAGGTGGGACTAGATTGGGTTGGGATATCTGTTCGGCATGGACAGGTTGGACCAAAGGGTCTGTTTCTATGCTGTACATCTCTGACTCTATGACTGTCGTGGTTTGAAACTCTATCTCTTTTCTAGGAACCTTGACTTGAGAAAATACTTTCAGAAGAGAATCCCACAGCTTCTGGGTGTCTTTTTTTTAATTGATGACTGGGTCTATTATCAAAAGTAACATTCTGAAAGATTTGCCAGGCAACTATTAGCATAGAGGTACCTTCATTCTTTCAAAACCAGTTTTTCCAGCAATTAGTGATGATGAGCCTTATCTCTCTAAGTTTTGCTTGCCTTTTCTCTAAAGTCACATGACTTTTAGTAACCAGCTGGTAAACCACAGCACACAGTAAACTGTTGGCTTCATTTCTAAGAATTGCATGATTAAAAACATTTTTCAACCCAGAGACTGTCCAATATTTCAAAATCTTCCTGTTTTCTCTGCCTCCGAATCTGTTCAACACTTCTGATGGAGTTAACTAAGACTTTTGTGCACTGACCACCAGAGTGAGGTTTTAACCCTCAACAGAGGTGGTTGTCCATTGTGTCTGACACTTAATTGGTCCTAGTTGTGAGAGTTTGATTGGAGAGTAACTAGACTAACAGGTGTGTCTAGAAGAGAGTTAGATCTCCCAGTTAAACATGAACATGTTAAACCTGTCTAATGACAAACTCTTAAGAATCCATGATGCAAAATGAAATAATGAGCATTTAACAATGCATGGAATTCACAATAGACACCTACATATTTTTATTAAAGAAAAGTCAGATAGATGAGTGAGGTTAAACTCTCCAACATTTTCACAAAGTGTTTTGAGCAATATCAATCTTCAAGAATAACATCAAAGATTGTAGTATGAAAGAAAATGCAGCAGCATGATTGAAAGAAAACAGTGGGGTAAATGAGTGTTGGGGGGAAAACAGCCTACTCTATACTCTCATCCTCCAGTGACCCTATGGCGGATCACTGATCAGAGCTCATTCCGGACCAGAGTGAGGACAGGGCAGAGCTTGTATCTGAATGACTTAAATTGATTGATTGATAAATGGTGCATGTGTCTTACACTACTACTTATTTTTTATATGGAGACATTTAATTTCAACTGGACATTAACCCTGTGTCTCTGTCTTTCACCAGAGGTTGCAGAACTTGAAGCAAACCTTCCCAGTAAGTAAAACATTTATTTCTTATGACATTTACCTTAAAGTGATGTTAAGACATTTGCTGCATTGTATAAACAGAATACAAGCAATATCGTAGTGAGCGCTTTAACAGCTAATTTGCTTTTGTTTAGAAAATGCTTCAGTGTTTGAATTTTTGGGTTATTTTGTGATTGTGATTAGTTTTGGAGCTAGGTTTTCTTGGTTACAAATTTGGGGCTGGATTCAGTTTGGACTGGTTTTACTGATGGTGTGCTTTGGGGACAGATTAGAGTCTAGGTTTACCAGGAGGTCAGATGGGGCACTGGGTTTGCTGGGGAGAAGGGGAGCCAGGTCAGGTGTTGGGTTTGCTGGGAGTAGGGGTAGGCCTGGGTGGGGAGAAGGAAAAGCAGGGAATTTAACAGTGGTACGGTTCACTACTCACTCGCCAAAGAGAACACATCTACGCCGAAACTGGTTAATGCTCTGAAGATTTCTCTTCCTTGCCCAGGTGGAGATTCCACCTCTGACCACTGCTTGGACAACAGGCAATGTGCAGTTTCAAAGTCCCAGAACCCCGGGTGGAAATACGTGTGGAACATCTCATGGGAATTGGAGGGGACTCTCCCATCATGGTGCTAACTCACCTGCACGCTTCCCCTTCATCATGACCACTCCCTTGCACATTGACTGACTGGTGTTGTGTTGGCAAAGTCAGGTGGAGAGGGAGTACCCAAGGAGACCTAGGGCAAAATTTGCATTTGGGGAAGGTTTTAGGGGCACACCCAGTTTTTGAAAGCAGCCAGTAAAGGAGACCCTTGCATCATTTTTTGTCCAAGCTCTGTGCAAGATGATCTGTTCGGCTTCCTTGTGCCAAACATTCACCATCCCTTAACTGCCTCTGAACACTGCTTGGTAACTGAGAAATTAAAGCTAGGTGGAAAACTGCCAAGTGCCCAATAATTTCCTGTAAGGGCCTTAACATGGGGTGAAGGCAGGCAGGTTGTTCATCCCCTGTAAAATTGAGATAGATTGGCATTGTGTGAAAAGGCCACCTGAGGACTTTACAATGCCCCTCCCGGCCTGCAAACTGCCTGGTGGAGGGACCTTAAAATCCTACACAAGGTGGTAGTTAGCAAAGGCAAACGAGTGTGTTATTTGAAGAGAGGATTGGTAATGACAGTTTTTTTTTCAGTGTCTGTTGGCATGATTTCAAGAGGAGATAATTTGTTAGTAGGTTAATGGGATTGGAGTTGATGAGTGGGCAATGAATCTCATAGATAGATAGATAAATAAGATCAAAAAGGGCATGGAGAGGATGGTATAAGAAAGGAACTGGAGAAATATGTAGGTTCATGTTAGTGCTGGCGAGGGTATCCTTTTGAAAGGTTTGACTTGGTAGACAAGATGCTGGAGAAACAGTGGAAGTAGCTAATGAGATGTTCTCTATCTTCAAATTTATAATTGGAGTTGAAGGGGTAGAGGACAAGGGTGGAGATGGTCAGTGGAGAAAAGAGGCTCGAGGGTCTTCCTTTACTCTCTCCAGGGTGGTTCCCAGAGTAATGAGCCCTTGTTACTGATAAAGCCTTGGTGCTTTGTGATGATGTCTCTAAACCATTCTGCAGAGATGAAGTCTGTGTACCTTGATTTTGAGGGAACACGGGAGATGGGTGCATATTAGTGGAAATGTCCCCAGTTGTAGGGAGGACTGATTTTATGAAGGACAAAGGCATCACTGGATCAAGATAGGAGAAGCACATTGAAAGCTGCAGACTATGATTATAAATGAAGGGGCCAAATACTATGACTAGAAGCTTGAAAGTGCAACTGTAATTGACTTAAAGAAAACATTTCTGAATTAGAGATAGAACAAAGTTTGAGGTTATAAAGGAGTGAGAGTCAGGAAAGATATAATGAAATGATCAAAGATTGTTTCATATGTGACTGACACCATGGCAAGAATGAGGGCTCATGAGTTGACAGGCCTGAGAAGATTAAATATGTGTAGGAGTTTTGTGAAGCCGGTTATCTGCTTTAACCTGCAGAACTCTGCAGAACAGATTTGTTATATTTTCATACCATGAATTACATGCCTGCATTTTTTGAGGTGGAATATTTTGATTCGACTAGTTTCTGCCATCTTTTGCCATCTGAAATCATAGGTGTGACCATTTTGCTTGTGGCAATAAGTGGGGCTTGTCATGCATTCTTCAAATGTACAAAGAAGTAATCTGAATTTGATTAAATGGAAATAGTCCATGCAATGTGCATGTGTTTGATCAAACAAAGCTTCAAAATTCCTGAGATCAGGATTACCCTGCATCACGAAATGACTTGCTGAGCCCATGGATTTCCTGTGAAGTTCGCACTAATTTCCACATGAGCTTTCCTACATTATTAACATCTGATTGCAGTTGAAAATAATTAGCTGCTGTCATCCTTGGTGTCTTGCGTCATTTGAACAGATGGAAACAATTAGTTGCTTTCACAAACCACCCTCAACAAATATACTTTTAGACTTTGTCTTCATCGGGATGTACTTGGAATTATTCACAGTATCACATATTTAAACCCCTTATAGCACCAAATTGTACCTTTCCTTCTAAATGTTTTGACCAGTGAATATATAATATAGTAATGCTCAATATAGTAATGGCAGCAAGCCAGAAGTTGTTTTGTATTGTTTCACTGGATGTGGGCATTACTGGCTAGCCCTGCAATTGCCAATCCCAAAGACTGGCAATATATATTTCCAAATGCATGGAAACAGACCCTTTGGTGCAATTTGCCCATGCCAATCAGGTATCCTAAATTGAACTACTCCCATTTGCCTGCATTTGGCCCATATCCCTCCTAAACCTTTCCTATGCAAATACCTATCCAAATGTCTTCTAAATGTTGTAATTGTGCCTGCCTCAACCATTTCCTCTGGCAGCTCATTCCAGCTCTGACTGTATAACGTGGTGTGTGAATGAAGGATAAGAGGGTGATGCTTCCACACACTTGTCCTTGTCTTTCTGGATGGTAGGTGTTGCAGATTTTGAAATGTCAAAGGTGCTTTAGTGAGTTGCTGCAGTTCATCTTGCAGACTGATGTCAACACAATAGTTGCCTTTTTAATTGCTTTCTGTATCTGCATGTTAACTTCCATTGACTTAAAAGCAGGAACATCGAGGTCCCTCTTGGACATCTCTTACCACTTGCAAGATACTCTGCTTTCTGTTTTTTTTTCTTAAAGTTAAAACCTCGAATTTCTTCATATTGTACTTCATCTGCCAATATTTTGTCCACTCACTTAGCTCTCCAAAAGATGCTCTTGAAGTGATCAACAGTTCATCCACCATCTAAACAGCCACCTCTTTCATGGTGGGAAAGGATTTATGTATTTTAAGCCCCACTAATTTATCTCTTAAAGTTATTCTCTAATCCCTAAATTATCCATTATTTCTGGATGAATTTTTGTAGGTTCCTGAGAAAACCGGTATTAAATATTCATTTTGTTTATTTTCTATTTCCTTATTCTTCTTCACAAATTCTCAGTGAGCAGGTTATTGCAGAATTGTGCTTTAAGCGGCTTGATAGCACTGTCAGTGGCAACCTCCATTACTTTGCTGATTTGAAAGTCAACTGATGAGGTAATTCAGTGCCTGTCTCATGGGCAAGGGAAACTTGGTATGAGAGGAAATCAGAAGAAAGGATTCTCGTCTAGGAAAGCTGATGCTTTCCACAGTGGACAATGATGGCAGACACATCAAACCGCCGCTTGTACTTGTAGCTAGGGTGGGTGGTGAAAGAACAGTAGGTGGGCATTTAGGAAGACTGTTTGCAGTGAAGAAACTGGCACGAATTATCTTTGCTTTCCAGGATGATTGTGAAAACACGAGTGGTCTTAGCAGAAGAGAGCAAATCTGTGCAGTGCTTAATGTGGCCTAGTCATAGCGAGTTTTGAGAAGATATGTAGCTCAGGTTGAGGATTTGCTCGCTGAGCTGAAAGATTTGGATGGTAACACCAGTTGTGCAGATATGAATTCAAGCCTGTGTGTTTCAACTTGAAGAAAAAAAGGTGGCTACCATTGCAGGAGAAAACATTTGAGTAAGGTAATTCTGGAGACAAACCTCAAAGGCAGGGTAAGGGAGTGATTGAACAGAAAGACAGCTGCAAAAGCATTATATCTCAGCTACATAAAGTTTTTTTAATTGTAAATGTGCAAATTGTGTAATGAGCATTCAGCATTTTACTAGTCTATTGGTCGTCAGGAGAATTAGTGCGTGTGAGAAGCAGGAGTAACTGTTGAGGAGGAACCTACATAGAACTTTAACATAATGAATGGACTTAATGACCCATTTTCTAATGAGTCACTGAGTGGAATGTCAGAATAAGTAAACAGTGATGGGTTATTTCTATCGGTCATTGAGACTGGAATAAAAGGCAAAAAGAGTTAAAAGTGAGGCTGGGAAACAAAAAGCTTGACTCAGGGAGATTAGAATGTAGAAATCAGAATACTTCCACAAGAGAATTAGCTTGTTGCAAAGGGAGAACATTAAATGTAACTGGGGGAAGGTCATGCAGCTAATGTGGAGATAAATATTTCTACAGTGGTAATAAGCTCAATGTGCTGTTTCTGCCTCGTAACAGATTGTGATTTAATGGGTTTTTCCCTGCTATAATATTACACATTGCACACATATCCCTGTGAGTGTATAACTCAATGTTGGAATATTTTACCAAATAAAGTGACATCATGATGAGTCAAATTTGAAGAACCCAAAACTCTGATTGTTTGCAAAGTTGAGAGCCATCCCTGCCGGCAGAATACAAAGTCAAATTGAGTGAGAGTAAGCTGACTGGTAACTCTAGGTGATCTAAACTCGTGCAAGCTTGTCAAATGGCTGTGTCAACCAATCAGGGTGGAGTTGGGCCACACTAATGCATAACATCACAGAACTGTGGGCAACAGTTATTCAGTATTGTATCAGGACATTCAAACACTACAAGTATGGCTAAACCTATCAGAGACTTGAGTGTTGTGATCACAAAGGAAGTGAAGTCGATAAACAAGTGGAAAATTGTGATGGAAAGCAAAAAGTAGACATCGTCAAGGAGTTAGCGATTCCACCATTCAATTTGTCAAACTTTTCTGAAGCACAAAACAAAGAACTTGGAACAGCTCAATAAGCTGACATCTCTCCCACAAGGAAGAGGATGAGAAGGGCTGCTTATCCCAAGGTCAGAGAAGCTCTACTAATGTTGTTCAAGACAGCTTGAACAAAGAATGTACCCATCCCCATTCTAGTCCTCCAGGAAAGAAGAGTCGCCTTGTCAAGGAAGCTGGGCCACAAAAGTTCAGCTACAGCGACGGATGACTGGATAGATTCAGGACAAGACATATCGTCATCTTGCATGTGATATGTAGTGAGGGTGCAGCAGTTTCAGCAGCAATGGCAGGATAGTCTTGCTCATGTCCCATAAGGCTAGAGATATAGGAGCTGAATTAAGCTCGTGAATCTACTCTGCCATTTGATTGTGGCTGATATGTTTCTCAATCCTATTCACCTGGCTTCTCCTTGTAACCCTTGATACCCTAGAGATCAAGAACTATCTATCGCTGTCTTAAAGACACTGAATGATTTGGCTTCCACAACCCTTTGCGCCAACGAATTCCACAGATTGACCACCCTCTGGCTGAAGAAATTCCTCTTCCTCTCAGTTCTGAAGGATTGTCCCTTCACTCTGAGGCTGTGCCCTCAGGTCCTCGTCTCTCCTACTAATGGAAACATAATCTCCACGTCATCTCTATCCAGATCTCTTGGTATTCTGCAGGTTTCAGTGAGATCCCCCCTCATCCTTCTAAACTCCCAGCTAGCTCAGACCCACTATTCTCAACTGTTTGTCATATGGTGATCTCTTCATTCCCAGGATCATTTTTGTGAACCTCCAAGACCTACACATCCATCCGTCAGTATGAAACCCAAAACTGCTCATAATATTCCAAATACTAAAGTACTAAACAAGTTCGCTTCGAGGGACATTTTTAATGCACATGATGCTGGACTGTTTTCCCTTTTTTTTGCGCAACGTCACTCTTTGCTCAAAGTGAAAACATGTAATGACAGAAAGCAGAGTAAGGAATATGTTACTGCTCGGGCTCGCACCAATATACATGGTGTCAAAATCTGATGCCTCTTGTAGCAAAGTTCAAGAAGCCATGTTGGCGTAGTATGAGGCTAACAAAATCTCGTGGATGTCTTCAGTATTTTTGATCAGGAAAATTTTGTGAATAAAGTGTATCAGTGGAAGAAACCTGGCCTGCACACCCTGACGATGCTGCATTCCAACAACCCAGCCAAGCTCCAGACAATGGACTAGGGTGATTAGGAATTTGAAAATCCACCAGCAATGAGTCTCTCAGGTTATCAAGGCCATCGATAAGAAGCAAAGAGTACAACACAGTTTTCTAGGCAACAATCATGACAAAGGCCACAATTGCCAACTCTTGCACCAATTGAGAGCCAATCAACCTGACATGAGGCTCTTTCTGCTCACTCATGGAAAGTTAGCAGGGAAATTCCAGCAGAGACAACCATGAACCTTAAGCCGAGGTAGATGACCTTAAGCCGAGAAGTATGCTGCACAATGGAACGGACAGATGAAGCACACATCCATGCAGTATATTCTTTAATCAAGAAGACTGATGACCCTGAACAGTCTGAATATTCATTTGCTCACTCATGTATTTCTCCAGCAGAAGCCTGAAAGGGCATAGAGATGCTCTAGGATTTCACACTGCAGCACAAAGTGTGGAGAACAGCAGCCAGAATCTCCTGGGGTTATTGACCAAGATCTGGAGCCAGTCAGCAGACTGTATTCTGTAGAGGAACATTATCAGTCACAGAATGGTATTGAGTTAAAGGACATAAAGACATTGGGCCAGAATCCAAAAAAGTAGAAAAATTGACCTTATCAACCAGGTTCTATCCATCTACAACTACGAGGGCTGTCAGCATTACAAAGCATCCACATACCTGCTAGTCTGAGCTAATGTCCAGCAAATGTAACATTGTATCCTGCACTTTGTTCTGTTAACCTAATGTACTCCTATAGTACGATCTGTCTGTAAAGCACATAAGACAACAGTGTCACGTGTACCAAGGTATAATTAAATAATGAATCAGATCAGTCAAATCAAAGTATCTGGGGAATAGCTCCAAAACACAGATTAACTTGGTCTTGGGAGTACTGCGGTGATTGAACAGAATCAGGACCCAGACTATTCTTCACTTCTCCATCTTGCTTTCAGTGACAGTGTTTAAGCTTTCATTCGCTTACACGCTAGGTAGATTGTCGAGTGCATAAGAAGCTGTCAAACATTGAAGAAATGCTGACAGCAATCTTCCGATCAGGGAAAGCGAGTTTGTTGCCAAACAACATTTTTATAATGAAGCTGTTGCTCTTAACTTAGTCTTGCAGAAAAAGATGAGCTTTTGGAAACTTGGGAAAAGCCATGGTGAGACAGTTTTGACTATTTTAAATGGATTAGCCCAAATCTCGACCAATCAACTTTCACTTCAACATGAATTCAATTCTCCCTTTATACTATTTACACTGCCAGCTTCAATTTTTTTCTCTCTAGTGAGTCACATCTCATTTCATATTAAGTGGAAATGTTTTCCTCCATACTCCCTTTATGCTGTGTATGAAAACAGGAAACCATATGAGTTACGTTTGGTGAGGCAGGTTGTAATATTCATAGGTGGTGTATAATGTTCAAGAAACATACCTGTCCTTCCTTCAGTCAGATGATTCACATTGAAATGGCAGTGCAGCATTGGTCTATTCTGATAAGAATTCACTGAGGCTGAACCAAGAGAAATATTTCAATATCTGTTTCCCCCTCCTTGCTCTGCACCCAATCGTATGCCTTAATTTAAGCCGAACACCAGGCCTTTGGTGTCAGCATGAGCCACTATCCTGTTGGCTTCAGCTGATATGATCCACTTAGTAACAACATTTGCTGCAACAAGTAATTGTAACTGTAGTAGTGCCACTGTCGAGCTGAAATCCATCTGCCCTGTGGGTACTTCACATTGGTAAGTCTGGTCCGATATTAAGGATGTGTGTCGAAGCCGTGCAGGTAGACAGTTTAAAATAAAGCAGGTTCTTTACCCTCCTGGGGTTCAACTCCCACTATACCATCCTGGTGTGGGGGAGTCCAAAACTAGACGGCATAGGTTTAGGATGAGAGGGGAAAGATATAAAAGGGACCTAAGGGGCAACGTTTTCATGCAGAGGGTAGTGCGTGTATGGAATGAGCTGCCAGAGGAAGTGGTGATGGCTGATATAATTACGACATTTATTAGGCATCTGGATGGGTATATGAATAGGAAGGGTTTAGAGGGATAGGGGCCAAGTGCTGGCAAACAGGACTAGATCAGGTTAGGGTATCTGGTCAGCATGGACGAGTTGGACCAAAGAGTCTGTTTCCATGCTGTATGTCTCTATGCCTCTATGACTGAATATGCAGGTGGATGAAGGAAGAAATAAATACAAATTTCTGACAGAATGCAATGAACCTCCATGCATCCTAAGTTTCTTGACTTGCTGAGTATTTGCAGAATTCTCCTTTTATTTGTACTTCAGGTTTCCAGCACCTCAATGGTAGGGTCACACAGTGTAGAGGAGGGTCTTCAGTCCACCAAACCTAAACCAAGAAAAGTAACTTTAAATCTAAACCTGTCCCATTTTCAAGTGCTCATCGAGGTACATACATTTTAAAACTTGAGGTTTCCTGCCTCAAGCACCCCCACAGGCAGCACATTCTAGATTCCCAACACCATCTGCGTGAAAAAGATTTTCCTCAAATTCCCTCTAAACCTCCTGCCTTTCACCTTCATATTATGTCACTTGTTATTGATGCTTCAACTAAGGGAAATAGCTGCTTTCTGTCCACCCTGTCCATGCCCCTCATAATCTTCACCTCAGCTCCCCTATCAGCTATCTCTTTTCTAAGAAAACAGCTTGAGTTCATCCAGTCTCACCTCATAGCTGAACCTCTCCATCCTCGACAACATTCTGGTGAATTTCCTCTGCACCCCCTCCAGTGTATTCACATCCTTCCCATAATGCAGTTATCAGAACTGCACACAGTACTCTAGTTATAGACTAACCAACATCCTGTATAGGTCCAACCTGACCTCCCTGCTCCTAAAATGTTTTCTAATTAACCTGTTTTTATTGCTATTATACACCTCCTGAAGCAAATGTGACTTTTACAGCACCATAAGAACCCATCCGAAGTTTCAGGAAGAAGCCAGCAACATTGGTCAGTATGGGGAGTGAACCCAAGACCTTGATGTTAACAGCACCACTGTCTAACCATGTGAGCTAACCAGCCACCTACCACAACTGAAAAAGTTGCAGCTTTAACTATTAGGGAGAAAGTGAGGACTGCAGATGCTGGAGCTCAGAGTCAGAGTGTGGTGCTGGAAAAGCACAGCAGGTTAGGCAGCATCCAAGGAGCAGGAGAGTCGAAGGTTTGAACATGAGCTCTTCGTAGCCTTAATTATTAGCCTATTCTGCCACCTTCAGAGATCTGTAGACAAGCATCCCAAGATTCCTTTGAGCTTCCTTGTGTCTGACTGTACTCCGTTGCCTTATTGCTTCTTCAAGAGTACGTCACCTTCTACTTTGCATGGTTAAAATCTAGTACTTGCACTATTACATTATTTTTGTAAGGCAGTGGAGGATTTCAAATTCAGTTTTTAATTTCCTTCTTTCCCTTTAACCAGCCCTAGTTAGGGAACTGCCTGCCCCCCATATCTGTGTCTCTTGTTCCTTCGGTGTGTCAGTTCTGTAGAAATACACCCTGATCTTGGGGAAATCTCTCACTAGTGACTGCTGTTTACACCCCTCGTTGCCTGTTTAAAGATTTGTACATTCACTTGGACCTCTAACTCCTTTCCCCTCCCCCTCCCTTTTAAAAACTCTGCTCAGGTTCCCCTGTTTAAAACAAAAGTCAATCTTAAGGTTACTTTTTGTCAGTTAAATTGTGTTTAGTCTTCTATTCATTCATCAACAAAAACTTGCATTTATGTGGCACCTATAAATAGTGACATGTACCAAGGAAGTTATCAAATATAAGTTTGTCATCAAACCTGCAAGGCACATTCCAGGACAGAAAAATCTTCGTCAAAGAAGTAGGGTTTAAGGAGCAACTTAAATAAAGGAAAGAGAAGTTTGGAGTTGCACAAGTTTATGGAGGGAATTCCAGAATATGGGAGCATGGCAACTGAAGTTGCAACCTCCAGTGGATTAGCAATTAAGATCCAGTCGGACAAGAGACAGAAGTTTTAGGAGTACAGAGCTCCTGGAGTGTTGTAGGGTTTGAAAGAAGCTGCACAGATGTGGGACAGAGGAGTGAGGCAGTGAAAGGATTTGGAAACAGGGATGGGGATTTTAAAGCTGAGGCACTGTTAGACCAGGAGCCAGTGGTCAATGAAACTTTCAGCAACTGTACACTGAACTTGTCAGGGAATTCACATGTAAATTGAAACAAACTGTTCATTGGATGGCCGTAAGTGTTCTGCATCTGCCAAGTCATTCAGCTAAATAAAAAGAAAAGGAAAATATTCTCAAGGAAAATATTTTCGTTATTTTGAGCTTGAAATACGGCTTTATTGGACATTTCAAAGTATTGTGATTTCTGCCTTGTTAAACCTGTATCTGCAGTGTCCCTGTATTATTATTAATAGAACTGTTCAAAGTGTTATGATCTTCACAAGTGACATGCTGCAACACGTATTGTGAAAACTTGCATTTGACTCAAAGTGCTTATGACATTTTATGTTGAAACAATTCTTAATGTTTGTCCTGGTACACACAATATTTGACTAATTGCATGCAGGAAAAGGAAGGATAGCCACTCATCCTTCCCTTAGGTAGAGGGGAAGAGCAATTTCCAGGCAAGGAAAGTAGGTCTCCCTAATTGGCATCTGGACACTCTCAGTGCTTGCTTTTTCTCTTTGAAACAGGCTACTATCAATCTGTTTTAGACAACCTTGTTTAGCTATTTCCCCCTGTCCATGAGTCACTTCATACTTTTAGCTATTTTTCATATTTAATCTAATTTCTGTAAAAGTGAGCTGATTTAAGTTATTGCAATAAGATTATAAGGCATATAAGCAGAAATAGGCCATTTGGTCCATCCAGTCTGCTATGTTACATTTGTATTTGTACTTTACATGTTAAAAGTACCTAATCTAAACTGAGATTTTGTATATGAAAAAAATGACATTTAAAATGCATAATCTTTTAATGTACTTGTACTTGTGAGGCTCAACCTAGAAAGCAGCAAACAGATTTTGTTTCTAATACCATAGGTAAAAGAGCAGTCCTCAAGCACCTACTATATCTACAGTAATTTACCAAGTACAGCGTACCATAGTTATGGGACTGGGCTAGCAACTCAATTCCACGTAACAAGTTCTAAAACTGAATTTACTAAATCTTGTAAATAAAGTACTAGCAACAGAAACAATGATCAGTTGTCAAACTGCCATTCGCCTGATGAGATCAGTTCCTACATTGACTGCCAGTTAAGCTGTGCAGCCCTCCAAAGTCACTGCACTCCTCCAATTTTGGCCTCCTACATGCCCTCTATTTTAATTGTTCCACAATTGTAACAATGTTTTCAGTCATCTGAAATTTATTTCCTTGACCCCTCTGCCTCTGCGACCTTCTTGAAGATGCTCCTTGAAACTTAATTCCTTCTCAAAGCATCTGATCATTTGCCTGATCATATGACTGTCAAACTTTAATTGGTAATGCTGCTGCAAAGTTCTTCACTATGGTAAGCAGTTAGTTGTTTGGTTCCACAGAAAAGGCTACTCCCTTGTTTGCTTCCTTTGTATATTTCCCAATTTTAAGGATCTTCCCTTCTGGAAAAATTTTTGGACACCTGCTTAATCGAGGTTTTATTGAAACCTTTCTCATTCGAGCATCTGAAAACTTTTGTTTTCAGTATGTACCTTGGTTCTCTTTGTAATTATAAAAAGGGTCTGAGTCCGCTAGGCCACTCTTCATTGATCAATGAAACAATTTATTATTGTTTGATTTGCCATCATACTCACATTTCAAGACTCTGATCTAAAAGAAAACTGTTCTGAAGAAGCTCACTCGACCTGAAACGTTAACTGATTTCTCTCCTGAGATGCTGCCAGTACTACTGAGTTTTTCCAGCAATTTTCTTGTATTTAACACTTTGTCCTGAGAAGGTTTTTGGGTTATTTTATATTGAGCTGGTGCCAATACGTCTGTTAATCTCAGTCAGAAGGGTTCACTCCCCACATCTCAGGTCAGAGTTGAACATACCATATAGGTATCACATGGGGGTAGTTTGTGTTTTGATATAGCAGGTCAATGAGCCAATCCTTTTTGAATAGAGTCATTGAGATGTACAGACCCTTTGATCCGACTCGTCCATGTTGACCAGATATCCTAACCTAATCTTGTCCCATTTGCCAGCATTTACCCATGTCCCTCTAAACCCTTCCTATTCATATACCCATCCAGATACCTTTTAAATGGTGCAATTGTACTAACCTCCACCACTTCCTCTGGCAGCACATTCCATACATGCACCACCCTCTGCTTGAAAAAGTTGCCTCTTAGGCTCCTTTTTAAATTTTTCCCTTCTCGTCCTAAACCTATGCCCTCTAATTCTGGACGACCCCAGCTCAGGGATAAGACCTTGTCTATTTACCCCTATGATTTTATAAATCTCTATAAGGTCACCCCTCAGCCTCCGACACTCCAGGGAAATAGTCCCAGCCTGTACAGCCTCTTGCTATAGCTCAAATCCTCCAGCCCTGGTAATACCTTCTAAATCTTTTCTGAACCATCCGTTCTAAGACACACTGTCTGCAACTGGATCCTCTGTTTCCTGACCCACAGGCCACAATCAGTGAAGACTAGAGACAATATTTCATCCTCACTAATACTACATTCTGGAGCCCCCCAAGGGTGCATACTCAGCCCCCTGCTGTACCCACTGTGTCGCCAAATACCAGACTAATGCCATTTACAAATTCGCTGATGACACCACCATAGTCGGTCGAATCTCCGATGACAGACGGGAGGTGGAAGACCTGGAAAAATGGTGCACTGAGAACAACCTCGCTCTCAATGCCAGCAAAACCAAGGAACTCATTATTGACTTTCAGTGGAATGTTACTCATGCCCCCCCTAAACATTAACAGCACAGAGGTGGAACGAGTGGAGAGTGTCAAGCTCCTGGGAGTGATCATCCACAACAAGCTTTTTTGGACTCTTCATGTGGATGCATTGGTTCCAAAGGCCCAACAATATTGTCTCTTCCTCCGGCAGCTGAGGAAATTTGGCATGACAGCGAATACCGTTGTCAACTTTTATAGGTGCGCCATCAAGAGCATTCTGTCTGGATGTATCACTACCTGGTATAGCAACTGTACCATTCAAGATCAGAGACTGTTACAAGGAGTGATGAACTCGGCCCAGACAATCGCAAAGGCCAACCTCCCATCTATAGAATCCATCTACCAGGCCCGCTGTCAAGGAAAGGCCGCCAGCATTCTCAAAGATCCATCCCACCCTGGCAATGTTTTTCTACAACCTCTACCATCGGGGAGAAGGTACAAAAGCCTGAGCACACGCACCAGCTGGTTTTGTAATAGTTTCCACCCTACTGTTGTTAGAATATTAAATGGACACTCAAACTCTTAACATTCGCCTGTACCTGTGTTTTTGTTTTTGCCGCTGTTTACCTATTATTTACTATCTAAGCTATTTAACTATGCGATCTGCCTGTATTGCTCGCAAGGCAAAAAGCTGTTCACTGTGCCTTGGTACAGGTGACAACCAATTCAGTAAAC
This sequence comes from Chiloscyllium plagiosum, assembly GCF_037043375.1. NCBI lineage: Eukaryota > Metazoa > Chordata > Chondrichthyes > Orectolobiformes > Hemiscylliidae > Chiloscyllium > Chiloscyllium plagiosum. Next base: position 21,359,512 of record NW_028270145.1, read on the forward strand.
TAATCCTTTCTTCATTTCAGTCTGTAATCAAAATCCAGAATAGTAAAATGATATGATCTTCACAGGTTGAACATAGTATTTGTTTCCACCAATTGTTTCTGTATAGTGAAATCTTCTCCTGACTTTTGCAATCTACTCACTTAAGAAAGTGCAGTTGCTTCTGCTGCTCTTCTCGGTGGTGGGCCTGCAGTAACCATTCCTTGTGACAAATTGCCACATCTGTTATCTCAGTTTTACATTTGGGAGCTGTCCTCGAGACAGAAAGGGCCTGCATCTGAAAGGACAGCATGGGCAAGATGAGTTTTGCAAACACTCTCTCATCAGCTTGTTTGCAAACACACTGGACTCAAGGGATAAATAACCAGTCGAATCAATTGCCCCACTTCATTGCCAGAACGATGTTGAACAAACTTTTTTTTATAATTTTATAGATTTTTGTATTAAAGAAATCTCCTACATCAGAATTGTATCTTTCAAGACAAAGAATTTCCATTTTTTGTTATTTTCTGTTAAGATGATGTTTTTGAAAGCATTTGCATTTTTTGGTTTGTTTTTGTCTGTTGAATACAGTCACCGATTCAACAACTTTTGCTGTAGGTGTTCATTCACAAAAATGGGTCAAATATTTAGTGATAACATTTTTAAAGCCTGATAACTGATTTTCTCAGAAGATAAGAGTCTGATCATAACGTCTGCATTGAGAAATATGATGGGTTTCCATATACAGTCTCAAAAAAGTTAATGCAAATTTTGGATCTTTCAATTCCCTCTAGTTCCCCTCCCCTAGTTATAAACATAACATGTTTTATCTCACAATACCTCTGCCTTTCTCTTTCAAGAACTTTATTAATGTCAGATTAAAAACGGATCATGCTAGAAATACTCAGCAGGTCTGACAGCATCTGTGAACAGAGAAAGCAGAGTTAAGGTTTCAGGTCAAGAATCTATCTTCAGAACATTCTTTAGCCTTTTAATTCACCGTTTTCAAATATACTGTTTTTAATTTCTATCCATTGCATTTATATACAGTTGCCTTGTTCTTCCGCCCAGTGTCTCTAACCTTACAAATATCCACATTAATTCTGCATCTGCCTGATGGTTTTACAGTTTTCCTGGCCAAATCATATTTTGTGTCATCAGTAAACTTTGAAATCATTGCTTATATTCAAATCTAACTTTTTCTAGTATTTCACGTGAGACATTTAATGAAATGGAATCAGAAGATCCAGATATATTGCTGCATTTGCTTTTGTCATTTCTTCCACAAAATATGCTGGAGTGTCCAAACAAGACTTTACAAATCCATGTCATCCTTCCCTTAATTAATCCATGTTTTCCAAAAAGTTTTATTTTATGAAATTTAGGAGTTTCTTCCAGGTGATGTTTAACTATCTTGATCTATGATTACTGTGGTCATCCTCTTTGAATAAAATTGTTTCAACAACATTGCATATTTAAAGAGAATTTGACAACTGTGATTAAAAAGAAACAAAATGATTGAGAAACTCAACAGATCTGGCAGCATCTGTAAAGTGAGAAACAGTTAACATTTTGAGTCTGAACTCTGGGTTCTAAAGAAGAGACATATCAGACTTAAAACATTAACTCTATTTCTGTCACTATGGATGCTGGCAGACCTCCTGAATTTCTTCAGCATCTATGTTTGTATTTCAGATTTTCAGTATCTGTGGCATTTTGCTTTTGTGACTGGTGCCTTTGTCTGCATTCTGAGTACTTTCAATAGCGAGGGTGCAATGATCAGAATCCAGTTGCTGAACCAGAGTTTTATTTACTTCTATTAATTGTTCACGTCAACCTCTACATTGTCACTTTTTGTTTTATCTGTTTAACAATTAAAAGCTTTTGTCTAATAAATTTACCATGGCATTATGTTCCACATACCCTTCTTCAGAGAGGTTTTCACATCACTTTCTAACAATATCTGTTCATCTTGTCAATCTTTCACTGCACTTTCTATGTTTCTCACATTTTATTTTAACGCTGTTCAGCATATTTTATCATGTGCCTCCTTTTTGAATCTTATTAATTTTTGATTATTTATGGTTCTCAGTCTGTTGATGCTTTCTTAAGAATGTATTTATCTTGTTTATTTTTTCCAATTTAAACATCTCCATTGCCAATTCATCATCATGTTTGCAAACCACTCCATTAGTTAATTTGAAACAGAACTTATTTTCTCCAAAGTCTGTTTTTTTTTTCTGCCCAGTACTTATTGATACATGCTTCTTTCCTTGTCGTGGATGTTGTGGTCAAAAATCCCCTTATTTCTCTATTTTTGGCTTGAGTTATTCATCCTAATTGCTTTCCCAGAAGTAAGCGGTCAATCTTTATCACACAATCCAGATGATTACTGTTACCCTTGTGAATGGTCTCTGTCAGGACAATGAATTGCCAGCAAATCGTTGCCAGGTCTTTGATCTATATTAGAATATTTACAAAACAGATCATTATTAACCAGTGTTCTGATGGTTTAAACCCATTATTGGATAGTTTATTACTTATTTCTGTGTTCTGCCTTAAACAAAATTCCGATAAATACTACAGAAAAAGACCACTTTTAAGAATGTATTTACTCGGAGAACTGATTGCAGTAATCTACATGCCCACGAAGATTGAGATTAATAAAATTGCATCTGGATCCTAGAATTATAGTTTTAGATGCCAGAAAGATGAGCTTCCGTGGGAGAGTCATTGTATCAGCAGGATGAGCTTAGATGGACATTTTGATGCATAAAGGGATGAGTTGAGTGGCCTTTGAGTTTTTTTTATCTTTACACCTTTTGGTTTTGAGTGCTGACTTTACTTGCATTCACTCCATTTATTGATTTTTATCTTTACAGGCACATGTAAATTGGATTTCCCTGATGCAAACAAACTTTATTCCTTCCAGCTGAATGTCATGCCAGGTAATTTTTACTAACCTGATAAACTAATTTCTTGACAGTGGTGTAGAAACGATTAAGATCCCATGAATCTCCTAGTGTTACACTGAATTGGTCCAGATCTGTATGTTTATGTAACACTAGGTTATAGTCCAACAAGTTTATTTGGAAGAACAAGCTTTCGGAGTGCTGCTGCTTTGTCAGGTAGCAAGTGGGGCAGGACCATAGGACGCAGGATTTATAGTAAAAGATCAAAGTTTGACTTCCAAGTAAACCTGTTGGACTATATCCTGGTGTTGTGATTTTTAACTCTCTCCACCCCAGTCCAACACAGGCACCTCTACATAATGTTTATGTAATAATCAGGCTTTCTTGCTGCCATAAAGTGTACAGTATATTGTAGTGCTTGATTTAAGGAACAAAGTGGTGGCATAGTTGTCATGTCACAGGATTTAATTCAAAATCCCAGGCTAATGTTCTGGGCACATGGGTTCAAATCCCATCAAGAAGGAGTTTGAAATTTGAATTCAGTACTATCAGGAATGAAAGATCAGCCTTCTGTGATTGTCATAAAAAAAATCATTGAGTTCATTAATGTCCTTTGAAATCTGCCATCCTTATCTGGTCTGGCCTATATGTGACTCCATACAGCAACGCAGTTTACATTGCCGAATTAAGGATGGGCAATAAATGCTGATCTACCCAGTAATTCCAACATCCCAGAAATGAATAAAACAAAAACTGAGAAACTGATTTATTCATGATAATGGAACACTCAGCACTGATTGAGAAGACCCAGTCAAGACATAAGCACATAAACGAGGCTGATCCGTTTAAGCAGAGTACTGAAGTGTCCAGCACAGTGCGGGAAATATTAAAGCAAGACTCTTCTCCACACACACACACACACACACACACACACACACACACACACACACGTTGATGAATGGATTCTGTGCATATCCAACTGCTATGAGTGGGCATCTACAATGTCTAAAATCATTGAATCCATGAAAGGACCTGCATAGTCGACATGTAACAGAGTCCAAGGTTTATCCAGCTATTTCCACAAATCTGGGAAGGCTACTGGCACTAATTTTTGTCTTTGTCAGGGCACTGCCCCATCAAGGCGACTATGTCTAAGTCCAAGTCTGGCCACCAAACATAACTTCTTGCAACATCTTCATTATGTAAACCCTTGGACGGCTCTGTTGGAGTTTCAGCCAGTATTTGGGATGGCAAACTTTGATTGTGACAATCTCTCTCACTCCCCACTACAAAATGATGGCGTCAACCATGAGCTTGTCCCTTAAGGTCTAAGGAGGTTTTAATTCTAGCTGCAAAGGCCCTCTGGTTTTCCCCACTAATACCAATTGTTTCAGTTTAGAAAGGACTGGATTTTGTGTCCAAAGTCTGATATTGTTAGCTGTGACTGGTCACTTGACAGAAAATTCAATGTCACGACCAACTCTTCCATTGGGGGTTCCACAATTCCAACTGAAGGTGACTCAGTGCGTCAGCATTTGCTACTCAGCCTCCCAGATGGTTGTAATTGTAACCACTTTAGTATTAGAGCACACCGCTGAATGCAGCCCAAAGATGTGAGCGTCACTGCCTTATCCTCTTCAAGCAGACTGAGTCAGGGGTTTGTGGTCCATGATTATCAAAACGTTTCACCTATAAAGGTATTGGTGGAACTCCAAATATGACCGCTACTCCTTCATTTACAATTTGGGTATATTTATGCTGTGCATTACCCAAAGTCATATATGCATAAGCTATTGAACATTCTTCTCCAGTGGGTCACCTATGAACTAATACTACCCCAATGCCATATAAGGAGGCATTGCATGTCAATAACTTCTTTCTTGGGATCATAGTGTGACAAAATGTTAGTGGATAATTGTTGTTCTTTCAATTCATTGAAAGCTCGGGCCTGTCTTTGAGACCATTTCCAAGGCTGACCCTTTTTTAAGCAATTGATGGGACAGTGCTAGGATAGATGCCAGTCTGTGTATGAACTTTCCATAATCATTTACCAGACACAGAAATGACCCAGTCTCCTTGACAGACATGGGGGCCTGGGCACCTTTGATCGCCCTCACTAACTTCCAAAAACCAAAAGACCCAATGTTGTCGACCGTGTAGCCCAAGTAGGGTACTTGGGAGGGCGGTGCCTGGAACACTTGTCTCTTCTTAGGTGTATGCCTGCCTCGGAAAAACGCCTTAGGATTATATCCAAGTTTTCTAAGTGTCCCTTACTAGTTTTCCCTGTTCTCAGAATGTTTTCTAGGTAAATGGTGACCTAAGATAGACCTTGCAAAATGTTCTCCATCATCCATCATCCACTGAAAAATTGAACAGGCTGATGATATGCTGAATAGCAGTCTTATATATCGGTACAAGCCCTTATGGGTATTAATTGTGGCATACTTCTGAGAATCCTGATCTAAATACAATTACGAGTAAGCGTGGCTCATGTCAAGCTTTGTGAAGGTTAAACTTGCTGCCAGCGTTGCATGCAAATCTTCAAGGGATTGGATATTTATCCAACTGTGAAAAGCTGGTCACTGCTTGATTAAAATTCCCACAAAATCAAAATGACCTATCAGACTTCAAAATTGGTATGACCAGTGCTGCCTATTATACAAACTGGACTGGTTTGATAATTCCTTCACTTTCCAGTCTTGAGTTCTGCTTCTACATTTTCCTGGAGGCAAAATGGTACTGGACAGACCTTGAGAATCACAGATTTGCTTCCTGGTCAACATGCTTTGGCTCCTCTGATAGTCCTACACCTTCCTAGAAAACATCTGGGTATTTAATTAGAACTTCACTCAGACAGCCATTCTCTAATTGAAAATGTTGAGCAAATCTAGGTGACTCTGTCGCCATCAAGCTTGGGCACAAGCTTTCTACTATAATCACTGGTAGTCAAACCAGTTACCTTTCATGTACCCTTAATCTGCAAAGGTTCCCCTGTACAGGTTCTTAACCTAGCTCAAGTATTGTGCAAATTTAAGGGCTGGTGTCCAAAGCAAATTTTATTAAAAACTGGTTCTGTGATCACTGATACACATCCAAGCCAGTATCGACTTCCACTTGAACCGGATGGTCATTTAACTAGACGTTTATCCTGAATGGTCTGATTTGCGTGTTGCTAAGCAATTTCTGTTCCAAACTAGATGCAGGTGGAGTTTCCGGGGTACAAACTCACCTGAATATCTTCCTAGACCACCCTACGGATTATTCTTACTCCACTTAAGTTGATTGGGACTCTGTTGCTGTCCCAAATCTGTGTATTGACAACAATTACAGTATTTTACTCAGCAGGGACCCGAAGAAAATTGTAACTGTTTGGCTAAGGTGTGGCTCAGGTTATTTCTTGAGTGAGACTTTGCAGTTTTCTGCACTCAAGTGGTGTTCCCCAAGCTCACATGGACGGGGGAAGGTGTTCATTCCATCGGAATACCTTGCAACTCGCATTCTCCGCTTGCCACGTTTTCCAGTGAAAAAGCAAGTTGTAGCACCTGCTTTAAATCCAGTTGAACTTCAGCCAGGAGACATTTTTGCATATTTACATCATTAATCCCACTTACTAGATGGTCTCAAAGCATTTCATTTAAAGTTAAACCAGTCGTCTTAATCTGGTCAAAACCTTCAATTTCTTTGCTCCTCAATTTGCCAAGTAAAAGCGATAGTGCTGAGACTTAAAAGAATGCTTGGGATGATAATGCTCCCTAATTATGTCAATCAATTATTGAAAGGTTTCAATATTACGTGCCTCAGGAAATGTTAGACTCCTAATGACAGAAAAAGCTGCAACTCCACAAGCTATGAGGATAATTACCCATTCTTCATCTGTCACAATGTCGTTTGCCAAGAAAAATAATGTGTTCTTTCCACATACTGGGCTCAGTCCTTGACAGCAGGGTCAAATGAGTCAAGCTTCCCAAACATGGTGCAAGAAAATACTTATCCCCAAACCTTAAAATTGTTGCAAGCAAGTTTCCTCAGGATCATGCTTTACTCTCAATGCCACTATAATAACTCAGAGGCTGACATCTCATCACTAATTACCCTTTATTTACAAATGTATGGCCTTTGACAATAACACTGCCTGTCACTAAGTCAGGCATTCCAGTGGTTCAATATCCCTGACAATCATCTGTTTATATCAATGAGGTATCCCTGATTGGGGTTATTAATCTGGTCCAATCAGGGAACTCATTCTGAGATCCCCCTGGCTGACCTCGTTACAATCACTATAAGCACATTTCCAGGAGAACCAGTCTATGCTGTTCAGATTGCAAAATGCCAAGATTAGTGAAAGTTAGAATGCAATGACAAGGTTTTGGCAATGCATTTAACTTTTGAGAATATTTGGCTTGTGAAATGTTTGCAGAATTTTCAGGCGGTCTTCCTTAATAGTGACCTTTAGAATGAGAGACTTTGAGGAGAGATTCATATCTAATTTTGTAAAACCTGCCAAAACATGATATCCCAGTACCATGTTCATCAGCCAGTATACCTCTATGCTGATGTCAGGGCTATTATTAGTTGATTTGTGCTAAAGATTGCTTCTTCATCCTAACAGTGAGTAATAATATAACGTTGCAAGCAAGTGTGGGCTGATTGTAACAGCAAAGCGTTCTTTACTGGCTACATATGTAGGAGATTTAATATCAGGATCACTGCTATCAAATTGTTGTCACAATTATCTTGAAATTCTTTGATTAAAGACTGATTTCTTCGTTCATTATTCTTATTTCAGCTGTGATTGTTGCTATTCTTCTAAATACTTAATAGGTGCTGTTCTTGATGGAATGTGAGGAGCTATGTCTATGCATATAGATTAGGAGGAAGATTGTTTGTGCTTGTGGAATGGGAAGGATGCAGTTGTTGATTATGTAAGATCTGTGTTTTTTGGGGCAGAAGGTCTATGTTGCTCGGTCAGGAGAATATGATTTCGTTTTTGACTGAGTTAATTTGCTGAGCAGCTTCCATGTATAAAAGTCCCCCCTCTACTCCTTGGTCCTGGACAACAATCAACCTTCAATAGTTCCAATCCACCACTCTAACCAATCATGTTCCAATGATCAAACCTCTGCTCTCAGCAATCACAGCATTTCTTTTCTCATTTTGTCCCTTCCCCATTCTCCTGTCTGACAGCCTGTGCATACATTCCCTTGTTGGACCCACCTGGCATGCACATGTCCATTCCCCTGTTGGCCACTCTTCCTTGTCTGTCCCCTATAGCCATCTGCACTGTTCTCCTCCCGTCCCTGTCCCCATCCCTTACATGCCGCTCATCCTTGCGTCCCGCTCCCCCATACACGCCACTCTATGTTCCTGTCCCCCTCCCCCACATGCTGCCATCCTCCTATCCTCTTCCCCAGTCTCCTCCCCATACGCCATCTCTTCCTACGCCCCCTCCCCCGCACGCCAACTTTGCTCTCTGCACCCCATCCTTCATCCTCTACGTTTCCCTTCTGCTAACACCTCACCCTTCCGCCTGCCCTGTAAAGGGCAAGTTGGACCGAATGCTTTCACACAAAGGGTCCTTACCAAGTAAGGAGCTATTGAGACACAAAACATTGTTTAAAAACAAATTGGTTAAAGACTTTTGAAGGGAAGGGACAGTTGAATGGGTTCAAAGCCACCCATTTTTATTGTGCAGCTTCCTCTAATGCAAGCACAAAAGGATGAATGGCCTTGTTTTGCTGTAATTTCTGTCAGTGATGTATGTCTGAACTGTAAGCAAATACTTAATCGCTATCTATGTTTCATAATGCTATACCAACAAACTGTATTCACATATATAATTAATTCTGCTTGCTCGTAGTGAATCATATTAATCAGGTTGCCTGTTGAGTTAGGCATTGTTTGTTTCAAGGGAGCGAATTTACATTGCAAATGAGTGGCTGAGCAGTGAAAGAATTCAAATTGATTTTTGTGTTTTTCTGCTCTATAAACCAAATACTTGCAGAGTTGGTGCACTTAGAAATGATACTGCTTTATTGCTGTCAGTGATCTTCAGTACAAGAATTCCAAATAATTTTCAACATACCTTGGCGTCGTATAGCAGCACTCAATACCAACAATAAATTTGATCGTCCTAACTGCCAGAACTGGGCCACTGTTTGATGGAAAAAGGAAGAAAGTTGTGCAAGAAAATTGGAATTAGTGGGCAAAAAGCAATGGGGCTGAGTTGCTCAGTTGGCTGTACAACTGGTTTGTGATGCAACGCGATGCCAACCATATGGGTTGACTTCCTATCCTGGCTGAGGTTAAAGCACTCTCCTTCCCAGCCTCTCCCCTTGCCTCAGCTGAGGCATGGTGATCCTCTAGTTAAACCACCATTTGTCACTCTTTAATAACACAGCAGCCCTGAGGTCTGGTGGAGCCATGGCAACTTTATCTTTTATGGGAAGAAAGCAGTTTTGAGATCAAGGTATAAAAGAACGAACATGGTGATGGATCAAACAGTTTTTTGCATTTGGAACCACTACCTCTGCATCCCTGGGAATTAGAAAGTGGTTTTAAGATCTTATTCATTCTTTCACAGGTTTTCGGCATCATTGGCTGAGCCAGTATTTATTGTCCACCCCTAATTGTTTTGATGAAAGTTAGACTACTTAGAGTCATAGAGATGTACAGCATGGAAATAGACCCTTTTAGTCCAACTCCTCATCCATGTCGACCAGGTATCCTAAACTAATCTAGAATGTAGAACATTACAGGCCCTTTGGCCCTCTACGTTGTACCGATCTGTGAAACCAATCTAAAGTCTATCTAATCTACACTATTCCATCGTCATCCACTGACTATTTAAATGCCCTTAATGTTGGCGAGTCTACTACTATTGCAGGCAGGGCATTCCACACCCTTGCTACTCTGAGTAAAAGAAACGCACTTCTGACATCTGTCCTACATCTATCACTTCTTAATCTATTGCTATGTACTCTCATGCTAGCCATCACCGTGCAAGGAAAAAGGCTGTCACTATCCAGCCTATCTAATCCTCTGATCATCTTGTATGCCTCTTAAGGCACTTCTTAACCTTCTTCTCTCTAATGAAAACAACCTCAAGTCCCTCAGCCTTTCCACATAAGACCTTCCCTCCATACCAGGCAACATCCTAGTACATCTCCTCTGCCCCCTAGCCAATGCTTCCACATCCTTCCTATAATGCAATGACCAGAACTGTATGCAATACTCCAAATGCAGCTGCACCAGAGTTTTGTACAGCTGCAATATGACCTCATAGCTCCGAAACTCGATCCCTCTACCAATAAAAGCTAACACACCATATGCCGCCTTAATAACCCTATCAACCTGAGTGGTAACTTTCAGGGATCTGGACACTGAGATCTCTCTGCTCATCTACACTACCAAGAATCTTACCATTATCCCAGTACTCTGTATTCCTGTTACTCCTTCCAAAGTGAATCACCTCACACTTTTCTAAATTAAACTCCATTTGCCACCTCTCAGCCCAGCTGTGCAGCTTATCTATGTCCCTCTGTAACCTGCAACATCCTTCCGCACTATCCACAACTCCACTGAGTTTAATGTCATCTACAAATTTACTAACCCATCTTTCTACGCCCTCATCCATGTCATTTATAAAAATGACAAACAGCAGTGGCCCCAAACAGATCCTTGTGGTACCCCACTAGTAACTGAATTCCAGGATGAAAGTTTTTCATCAACCACCACCCTCTGTCTTCTTACAGATAGCCAATTTCTGATCCAAATCACCCTTAATCCCATGCTTCCATATTTTCTGCAATAGTCTATCATGGGGAACCTTATCATACACTTTACTGAAATCCATATACACCACATCAAGTGCTTTATCCTCATCCACATGTTTGGATACCTCAAAGAACTCAACAAGGTTTGTGTGGCACGACCTACCCTTTACAAAAGGGTGTTGACTATCCCTAATCAGATTATTACTTTCTAGATTACTATAAGTCCTATCTCTTCTAATCCTTTCCAAAACTTTGCCCACAATAGAAGTAAGGCTCACCAGTCTATAATTACCAGCGTTATCTCTACTGTCCTTGAACAAGAGGACAACATTTGCTATCCTCTAGTCTTCTGACACTTCCTGTAGACAATGACAATATAAAGATCAAAGCCAAAGGCTCTGCAATCTCCTCCCTAGCTTCCCAGAGAATCCAAGGATAAATCCCATCCAGCCCAGGGGATTTATCTATTTTCACACTTGCCACAATTGCTGACACCTTGGTCCTTTCTAGTCTAATAGCCTTGACATTTTCTTTTTCAGTATGAATACTGATGAAATAATTAATTTAGTGCCTCTCCCATCTCTTCAAACTCCACGCACAACTTCCCACTATCGTCCTTGAGTGGCCCTTAATCGAAACATAGTCATCCTTTTATTCCTGACATACCTATAGAAAGCTTTAGGGTTTTCCTTGATCCTATTTGCCAAAGACTTCTCATGTCCCATCCTGGCTCTTCTTAGCTCTCTCTTTAGGTCCTTCCTGGCTAACTTGTAACTCTCAAGCACCCTAATTGAGCCTTCATGTCTCATCTTTATATAAGCCTCCTTCTTCCTCTTGACAAAAGGTTCAACTTCTTTAGTAAACCATGGTTCCCTCACTCAACCACTTCCTCCCTGCCTGACAAGTACGTAATTATCAAGGACACAGTTTCCTTACCCATCCTATGCCTAATCGCATCATAATTGCCTTTCCCCGAGCTATAACACTTGCCCTGTGGTATATATGTATCCCTTTCCATCACTCAAGTAAATTTATCTGAATTATGGCCACTATCACCAAAGTGCTCACTTACCTTCAAATCTAACACCTGGCCTGTACCAAATCCAATGTGGCCTTGCTTTTGTTGGCCTATCTACAGACTGTCAGGAAACCCTCCTGCATACATTGGACAAAAACTGACCCATCTAAGGTACTCAAACAATAACATTGCCAGTGAAAAGTTAAAGTCCCCCATAACAATTTACTTTTGCTCCTCTCCAGAATCATCTTTGCAGTCCTTTCCTCTACATCTCTGGGACATTTCAGAGGCCTGTAGAAAACTCCCAACAGGGTGGCCTCTTCTATCCTGTTTCTAGCCTCAGTGGATGAATCCTCATCAAATGTCCTTTCTGCCACCTTAATACTGTCCTTGATTAACAAAGCCACACCTCCCCCTCTTTTACCACCTTCCCCGATTTTACTAAAACATCTAAACCCCGGAACCTGCAACTACCATTCCTGTCCCTGCTCTACCAACGTCTCCGAAATGGCCACAACGTCGAAGTCCCAGGTACCAACCCATGCTGCAAATTCACCCACCTTATTCCAGGTAATCCTGGTGTTGAAGAAAACACGCTTCAAACCAGCCTCCTGCCTGCCAGCACACTCCTGCAAACTTGAAATCTTATTCATGACCTCACTACTCTCAACCTCCTGTACAGTGGAGCTACAATTCAGGTTCCCATCCCCCTGCTAAATTTGAACCCTTCTTAAAAGCATTAGTAAATATCCCTCCCCCCACACCCCAACAGGATTTTGGTACCCCTCTGGTTCAGGTGTTGATCATCCCATTTGTAGAGGTCCCACCTACCCCAGAATGAGCTCCAATTATACACACAGGGACTGCTGTCCACTATAATATACAAAAGGACTGTTGTTATCCAGGTATCTGAATCCCTCCCTCCTGCACCATCCCTGTAGCCACATGTTCAACTACTCTCTCTCCCTATTCCTCGCCTCATTAGCATGTGGCACCGGTAACAAACCAGAGGTAACAACTCTGTTTGTTTTAGCCCATTTACCAGCACTTGGCCCATATCCCTCTAAATCCTTCCTCTTCATAAACCCATCCAGATGTCTTTTAAATGTGGTAATTGTACCAGCCTCTACCACTTTCTCTGGCAGCTCATTCCATATGTGCTCCACCCTCTGCATGAAAAGGTTGCCCTACAGATCCCTTTTAAATCTTTCCTCTCTCGCCTTAAACCTATGCCACCTCGTTTTGGATTCCTCATCTTGAACCACTATAGTTCTGAGGGAGGGTAGGTACAGCCATAGTGCTAATAGGAAGGGAGTTCCAGGATTTTGACCCAACAACAGTGAAGGAATGATTAGTTACAAATCATGATAGTGTGTGGCTTGGAGGGAGATCTTAAGATTGGTGCTGGCCCTTATATGCTGCCCTTTCTTCTCTGTAGTAGAGGCCATGGGTTTGGAAGATGGTGTCAAAGTAATCTTGGTGAACAGCTATAGCACACCTAAGTGCTATCGCTAACATCAGTGGTAGATGGGAACCAATCATGCAGGCTGTTTTATCCTAAATAGTGTCCATCTCCTTAATTATTAGAGCTGCACCTATCCAGGCAAGTGCAGTTTATTCAATTACTCTTGTCTTGTAGATAGTCATGAGATGAATTACTTACCATGGAATTTCTTGCTTCTAACCTGCTCATCTAGCCACGGTATTTATATAGCTGGTCTGATTTGGTTTCTAGTTAATTGTAACTCCCCGCATGTTGATGGTAGGAGATATAGCGAATGGTGTGTGATTGAACATCAAGGGGGAATGGTTAGATTCTGTGTTGTTGAAGATGGTTGTTACTTGACACAGCCTAAGCCTGAATGATGCCAGGCTTGTTGCATATGGACTCAGACTGCTTCAGTTTCTGACGAGTCACAACTGATGCTGAACATTGTGTAGTCATCAATAAACATCCCCAATCCTGATGGAAGGTTGTTGATGAAGATAGTTGGACCAAGATTACCACTCTGAAGAATTGGGACTGAGATTATTGACTTCTAGCAACTTCAACCGTCTTCCTTTTGTGCTTGGGATGACTCCAACTAGATTTTCCCTTGATTTCCTTTGGCTTCATTTGCCAGATCTCCCTGATGCCATACATGGTCAGATGTTATATTGATGTTGAAGACTCTCACTCTCATCTCACCTTTCCTCAGGAGTTCTCCACTTTTGCCCACTTTTGGACCAAGGCTTATAACAAGGTCTGGAGTTGACAAAACCCAAAGTTAGTGCCAAGGAGCAGGTTATTGCTGTGCAATTGCTACATGATTGGTGATAACATTGTCAACAACACCTTCCATCACTTTCATAATGATTGAGAGTAGACTATTGAGAGTTAAATGGGTGGGTTGGATTTGCTTTTCTTTGTCCAGATATATCCTGTACATATTCCACATTGCTGGGTAGATACCAGTGTTGGAGCTGGACAGGAATCGCTTGGATATGGGTGTGGCTAATTCTGGAGCACAAGCTTCAGAACAGTTGCTGAAATGCTATGAAAGCCTGTCACTTTTGCAATATCCTTTGCCTTTACCTGTTTCTTGATATCTTATGGAGTGAACCAGATTGGTGGAAGACTGGCTGCTGTGATGCTGGACTTCTGTAGAGGAGGTGAAGAGATGGATCATTCTCTCGGCACTTCTCGCTGAAGAAGGATGTGAATGCTTCAGCCTTCTCTGTTACACTGTTGTGCTGAGCTGCCTCATTATTGTGGATTGGGATATTTGTGGGGCCTTCTATTCATCTCATGTTTAATTGTTCATCGCCATTCACTACTGGATGTAGCAGGAACTGCAGAGCTTAGGTCTGATCTGTTGGTTGTGGGATCGTCTGTTACATCACATGCTGCTTTTGCAATTTGGTGTGCACGTAGTGCTGTGTTTACCTTCATTGGGTGGACACCTTATTTTTAGGTATGCCTGGTGCTGATGCTAGCATGAGCACCTGCACTCTTCTTTGAACCAAGGTTGATCCCCTGGTTTGATAGTGAATTTGGAACAGGAGATACGTTGGGCCTTAAGGTTACAGATCATGTTTGAGTACATGTCTGCAGCTGATGTCCCACAGCATTTCATGAATGCCAGTTCGAAGTCAATCCCATTTAATTCAGGTCATTCTGCTATAACACTTGTCTTGTCAGCGTGAATTGGCTATAACGCAATTAACGAATTGTGGCTGTTGTTTGGAAAACACAAACTTTCTATTAAACGGGTATAGCGATTTTCTGTTAGCTATCTTCTACAGCACGATTTTGTATAGCAGTTTTCCATCGCGCAATTTTCTGTAGCGCGTGATTGCAGAGGAACATAATCATTGCATTATAGCAGAATGACCGTACAGCAACTGTGACACAATACAGTGGAGGGTATCCACAATGTGAAGTTGGGACTTTGTCTCCATAATGATTATATAATGAGCACTCCAGCTGATAATGTCATGGACAAATGCATTTGAAACAGATATATTTCTGTGAACGATGCCATGAAGGAAATTATTTTCACTTGATGATTCCCTTGCCAAAGATTGCTTGATGGAAGGGCAGAGGAATTGGGGAAGCATTCCATGTGTCAGATAGGATTCAGGGCTGCAGAGGTAACATCATTGAGTATGTGATGAATTCTGAGAAAAACACTGCATTCCGTGATTGATGCAAGTGCTTCAAAACCCAGGGCTGTTCAATTATCATGCCAGAAATCCTAAAATAAATCACAGTGAAACACTTAATTAGAAATAAAATTGTATTATGCTTCAGCCTAGGTTTTATTTAGGAAGTTAGTTTAGTTTCCATTTTTCAAATTAGCGATAGGTTGTCATAGCTAATGTAATAAACACTAGGACACAACAAACCCGTCCCAGGAGAGAGACAAAATGTTTCTGTCTCTGAATTTCTCCCTGTTTCCTTTTCTGGGCCCTGCCCATTGACTAAATATTGTTCTGTGTGTGTGTGTGTATATTCTCATTATTATTCCTCAATGATATTTGATACTTCTCAGTGATGTTTGAATCCATTTCTATATCTAGTGTCTTTCTCAATCTCTGAATATATAGGATCCAGTCGTTTGTTCCCAGTTCTCATGTTAAGCATCTTGCCAACCCTTTTTTTTGGTTACGTTTATTTTGTTTGACTATTTCTGATGGGTGCTGGCAGTCAAGCACTCTGTGTATTTTCTGTATTTTGTAATGTTCTATTTATTTGGAGACGATGTCTGTTATGTTTGAGTTTTAATTTGTTGCTGCTCTGTCTTTTTAACTCTTGTCTGACCTAACATTTAGCAGAATTTTTCTTTGTTGGTGAACACTGGCTGGACTCTTTCAGTTGCCTGTTCTGGCTCTCCTTGCACCAGTGGGTGTGCTCCTGTTCCTGTCATGGCTTATTTTAGCTTCTGTGAACTCAGTACATTTCTCTTCCCCACCAAATGTTTGATGTTGTACTTTCTGGGACTCTTCTACATCTTGCATTTAATGGTGTTTTGCTGGACTGACAACTGGTGACACCAACTTACTTACAAGTACCTGAGAAAACTGTTCAAATCAGTCTGACTTTGCAATTTTTATCATAAATTGCACAGCACATGAGAAAGAAATGGTACAAGATTGGAAAATAATTTTTCACTGCCTGTCTTAATTAACAGTTCAAACTTCTGAGAGTGTGGTCACATTTAACTGTCACATTTAGCTTTCTGTAGTCCAGCTCACTCTTGTGGGAAGAGGAAAAATAGGATCAGTGAATCACTTCTTTACTGCAACCTCCGTTAAGCAGGTCAGGAACAAGTCTTCTGCCCTGGGGAAGAACTTGAAGGGAGAAGGGAGCCATGATTGCTGCAGATACTTTGCATTATATTTTTGATCTATGAGCAAGTTGAGGATTACAAGGGGTTCACAGTCAGATCAGCTAGAATTTTATTGAATGTCAGAGAGACCTTGATAGATTGAATGGTCTGCTCTTTCCCTTTCATGTGATCTTACAATTAGAGGTTATCCCAGTGTTTAAAACCGTCTGTGATACTGTTGGGGTGGAGATCTCTTTTGCAAAACTCCTAAATCACACTAAGCTGACATGCAGCAGGGCTCTGAGTAGATTAGATTGTTCATTTTGCCTGACAGCCCTTCTAACTCATTGGCTAATAGCATTCACAATGACAATTGTAATACAAAATGAATCAGGGAAGAAAGATTAATGAGAGTATGAAGTGAGCAGAGACTAGGCTGTGCTGTACAAGATTTTATTTTTGTTTATTTTTGTTTATCTGTCTATCTAATGCATGCCCCATTTATTCAAACCAGGTGCAGTTAACTTTCCAACCAAATTAAACTTACTAATATTATTTTGACCTTTTGATTTGAGTGGTTTTGAGGTGCCTGTCAATTTAATAAATGATATTGTTGATGGTCAGCCTTTTGTTAGGTGTTTAATTAAAATGAGATCCAGTAGCTGCACAGGGAGCCAAAGACCTCCATATTGAAAAGGGTGCAGTGCAAAAGCCCAAATAATGTTGAGTTGGCTATATTATTCTCTGCCTTTCTCTTTCTCTTTGGCTTGTGATTGCTCATCCAAAAAGGAGTTGGATATAACGTTTGAAGGGATCAAAGCAAGAACAGACTGTTGGGTTGGTGACCGGCCATGATCATAATGAATGGCTGAGCAGACCTGAAGGGCCAAATGACTGGTCCTGCTCCTATTTTCTGTTCTTATTCCCTTGCACATTCCATGCTTTCACTCTCCCAGTCTTTCATTTTGCCACTCATTCAGTGACTCTCCTACTTGTGGAAGAGAAACATTTGGAATCTAATTTGAAGAAAACTCTTGGAAATCCATCCTTACCCACCTAAGGCAATCCCAATATCCCCAATGTCCTTTGGACAAGCAGCTTAAACTGGGGTGATCCCACATTCTCCTGCAGTGCCCTTGAATAGGATTTCTTTTTATTCATTCATGGGATGAAGGGTGTTGTTGGCTAGGCCAGCATTTATTACCCATCCCTAATTGCCCAGGAGCCAGTTAAGAGTCAACCACATTGCTGTAGGTCTGGAGTCACACGTAAGCCAGATTACATAAGGATGGTACATTTTCCTTTCCTAAAAGACATTAGTGAAACAAATAGGGTTTTCTTGACCATCGACAATTGATTCGTGGTCATCATTTAGACTCTTAATTCAAAAATGTTTTAATTGAATTAAAATTCCACCATCTGCCAATGGCAGGAATCAAACCAGGTCTCCAGAACATTGCTGGGTCTCTAGATTAACAGGTCGACATGGCTAATGCCTCTCAACGATTGCCTTCCCGCGGGGAGTTTGAGTTCATCTATCTGCAATTCTAACTTTTACTCTCTCTGCAATCCCTGGGTGTGATAACTTTCATCTCTTTGGAAAGGATTTGCTCTTTCCTCTGTTTTAATCAGTGTTCCCATGGATTGGGAACATTGGACAGAGTAACAGATTTAAGGTGAACAGTTAAGTCAAATGTTGTTTTTCATTTCATGTGACTATAGGATTTATTCCTGGGCATAAAATTCTGTAAGCCCAACCGGTTTGCTTTCCTGGAAAAGTTGTATTAATGGCCCTGCAAAGCGTATCCCTTGCAACCATAATATGTCTGTAAGGTTGTAATCCAGATCAAGGTTAATACAGCAGATGCATTTTGTTTTGGTTTTCAGTAAGTAGTTCAACACAATACCTGACCATTGAGGTCCAAATTAAGAAAGGTGATGCAGCAAGACAAATGGTTTACGTGGATTACAATTAGGTTTTGCTACAGGAGCCATAATCTGGTGATGAAAGCTGATTGCTGTAGCTCAGTTGCTAAGGTAATTGGGGTTGGGATAAGGTGATCCATAGTAGCTTAGATGTAAGTTCTTGATGAGAATGAAGAAGAAAACAGTTCACATTCGATATGGCAAAGCTTCGGTTCTGTTTCTGTGGTCTGAGGTCAGGAGTTCAAATCCCACCTTAAATAATGAAATGGAGTTTAATTAATCTGGTCATTTGTAAGCTGGCCCTAGAAAGGTAACCTTGATATCCACTGTATTGTTGCAAAAGCCAAACTGGTTTGCTGATGATCTTCAGGATAACCGGCCATCCACATGCAGTTTGGTTTCTGTTCCATGTTTCCTGGTTGCTTCCTCATTCTAATTAGCCCATATTGACCTTCTCCCTATCATCAATTGTAGAAGTCACCAATTATGCCATCAGACAGTGCCCTCTCACTAATAAACTGATACTTACACTTGATTCACCACATGGAACTACGTCATTAAGCAATCCTATTACCTTGTCAGAGTAACAAAGGTTGGCCAGTAATGCTCATATTGTACTTGAAACATTAACTGCGCAGATGCTGCCAGATCTGCTGAGATTTACCAGCACTTTATTTTTATTTCGAGTTTCCATCATTTGCAGTACTTTGCTTTTATTTAAGTGCCAGACATGTCAGTATATTCATGTTCTGAAAACAAATATTCATCACAATTTCTACTTGGAGCGGGTTTGAGAATGCATTGGTGACGTGATATGAATACACAATAGGACAGTCAGACAGAGGCTCCATGTTGATTAGCCTACTCAACCAGATTTTCCTTTATAATAATCGCATGTATTTGTGAGAGATATAGTGCAATACTATGCAGGACTTGCGTGTAGAGGGATGATATGGTGCAACATATTTTTTGACCGTGTGAGAAAGAGAGAGTGATATTTTTATGGAGTTATTTGGTACCAAATTGGTATTGTTGGGGTAAAAAGATGCATTTTGATGTGCATTCCTCAGGACTTGCACAATAAATATCATAGTATTGGGAAACTCAGAGGAGGGTGCTGATTAGTTGGCAAGTGGAACCTGACCAGTAGAGGCATTGGAGTCCGATATATTCATATATAGTACGTAGGATGTTACAGCACAGTACAGGCTCTTCGGTTCTCAATGTTGCACCGACATGTGAAAATAACCTGATGCCTATGTAATCTACACCGTTCCATTATTATCCATATGTATTCCAATGCCCATTTAAATGCTTTAATGTCAGTGAGTCTACTACTGTTGCAGGCAGGCTGTTCCATGCCCCTCCTACTTTCAGTGAAGAAACTACCCCTAATATCTGTCCTAAATCTATTACTCCTTAATTTAAAGCTATTTCCCCTCATGTTAGCCTTCACCATCCGAGGAAAAAGCCTCTCACTGTCCACCCTATCTAACCCTCTGATTATCTTATACATCTCTCAACCATCTTCTCTCCAATGAAAACAGCCTCAGTTCCTTCACCCTTTTGTTGCAAGACCTCCCTTCCATTTCAGGCAACATCCTAGTAAATTTCCTCTGAATCATTTCAAAAGCTTTCACATCCTTCCTATAATGCGGTGACCAGAACTGCATGCAATACTCCACTTGCGGCCTTACCTGCTTCATGACCTCGTGGCTCCGAAACTCAAGTCCCCTACCAATAAACGCCCACACACCGTTTGTCTTTTGAAAACCCGATCAACCTGGGTGGCAACTTTCAGGAATTTGTGTACCTCGACACAGAGATCTCTCTGTTCATCTACACTGCCATGAATTTTACCATTAGACGAGTACCCTGCATTCCTGTTACTACTTCCAAAGTGAGCTACTTCACACTTCTCTGCATTAAACTCCATTTACTCCTTCTCAGCCCAGATCTGCATCTTATCTATGTCCCTCTGTCATCCATAACATCCTTCAGCACTATCCACAACTCTGCCTACCTTAGTGTCATCTGCAAATTTATTTACCCATCCTTTCACGCCCACATCCAGATCATTTTTAAAAAATGACAAACAGCAGTGGCCCCAAAACAGATCCTTGCAGCACACCACTGGTAACTGAGCTCCAGGATGAACATTTCCCATCAACCACCACTCTGTCTTCTTGATCCAAACTGCTAAATCACCTTCAATCCCGAAACTCCATATTTTGTGCAATAGCATACCGTGTGGAACCTTATCGCGTGCCTTACCGAAGTTCACATACATCGTATCCACCTGTTTTGTCACCTTCTCAAAGAACTCGATAAGGTTTGTGAGACATAACCTAACCTTCACAAAACCATGTTGACTATCCTTAATCAACGTATTCCTCTTCAGATGATTATAAATCCTATCTCTTATAACCTTTTCCAAAACCTTACCCACAACCCAAGTAAAGCTTACTAGCCTGTAATTATCAGGGTTGTCTTGACTCCCCTTCTTAAACAAGGATACAACATTTTGCTATCCTCCAGTCTTTTGGCACTGCTCCTGTTGACAATGATGACATAAAGATCGAAGCCAAAGGTTCTGCAGTCTCCTTCCTGGATTCCCAGAGAATCCTCTGGTAAATCCCATTTGGTCCTGAGGTCTTTATGTATTTTCAACTCTTCTAAAATTGCTAAAACCTCCCCTTAGGAAGAAAGGGATGGAAGGATACAGGGAGGAAGCTGGAATAGGGTGTCGAGTTGGATGCTTAACCATGATCACATTCCTGCTCCTATTTTCTATGATTCTATATTTGCTGTGGAGCAGGTACCAGCTTACCATGACTGACGGTTAACTGAAACTTTATTGCTGGAACAGCACAGCAGGTCAGGCAGCATCTAGGGAACAGAAGATTCGACGTTTCGGGCACATGCCCTTCTTCAGGAATGAGCAGAGAGTGTTCAGCAGGAGAAGATAAAAGGTAGGGAGGAGGGACTTGGAGGAGGGGCGTTGGAAATGTGATAGGTGGAAAGAGGTCAAGGTGAAGGTGATAGGTCGGAGTAGGGTGGAGGCGGAGAGGTCAAGAAGAAGACTGCAGGTCAGGAAGGCGGTGCCGGGCTGGAGGGATTCGGCTGAGACAAGGTGGGGGGAGGGGGGATGAAGAAACTGGTGAAGTCCAAGTTCATCCCCTGCGGTTGGAGGCTTCCCAGTCGGAAGATAAGACGCTCCTCCTCCGACCATCGCGTTGTTGTGGTTTGGCGGTCATTGGACTCATCCACCGCCAAACCACAACAACGCGACGGTCAGAGGAGGAGCGTCTTATCTTCCGACTGGGAACCCTCCAACCGCAGGGGATGAACTTGGACTTCACCAGTTTCTTCATCCCCCCTCCCCCCACCTTGTCTCAGCCGAATCCCTCCAGCCCGGCACCGCCTTCCTGACCTGCAGTCTTCTTCTTGACCTCTCCGCCTCCACCCTACTCCGACCTATCACCTTCACCTTGACCTCTTTCCACCTATCACATTTCCAACGCCCCTCCTCCAAGTCCCTCCTCCCTACCTTTTATCTTCTCCTGCTGAACACTCTCTGCTCATTCCTGAAGAAGGGCATGTGCCCAAAACGTCGAATCTTCTGTTCCCTAGATGCTGCCTGACCTGCTGTGCTGTTCCAGCAATAAAGTTTCAGCTTTGATCTCCAGCGTCTGCAGACCTCACTTTCTCCTCTGACGGTTAACTGCCAAGCTTTGTTTCCATTTTAAACAAAATAGGTTGACTCTGGTTAGTCAAGGTTCCTCATTGGTTAACCTCATTGGTTAACAGGGTTAGATCACATGGAATATAGGGAGAACTAGCCATTTGGGTACAGAACTAGCTCGAAGGTAGAAGACAGAGGGTGGTGGTGAAGGGTTGTTTTTCAGGCTAGAGGCCTGTCACCAGTGGTATGCCGTAGGAATTGGTGCTGGGTCCACTGCCATTCATTATTTATGTAAATGATTTGGATGTGAACATAGGAGGTATGATTCATAAGTTTTCAGATGACACCAAAATTGAAGGTGAAGTGGACAGCGAAAAAGGTTACCTCAGCACAACTGGATCTTGATCAATTTGGCCAATGGAATGAAGAGTGATAGATGGAGTTTACTTTAGATAAATGTGAGGTGCTGCATTTTGAAAAGGCAAATCAGGGCAGGACTTGTATACTTAATAGGTAGGTCCTGGGGTGTATTGCTGAACAAAGATCTTGGATTGCAGGTACATGGTTCGTTGAAAGTGGAGTCGCAGGTAGATAGGATAATGAAGAAGATGCTTAACATGCTTTCCTTTATTGGTCAGAGTGTTGAGCACGGGAGTTGGGAGGTCATGTTGCAGGTGTGGTTGCAGGTACAGGACATTGGTTAGACTGTTGTTGGAATATTGCATGCAATTCTGGTCTCCTTTCTATCGGAAAGATGTTGTGAAACTTGAAAGGATTATGAAAAGATTTACAAGGATGTTTCCAGGGTTGGAGGATTTGAGCTACAGGGAGAGGCTGAACAGGCTGGGGCTGTTTTCTCTGGAGCGTCAGAGGCTGAGGGATGACCTTAAAGGTTTATAAAATGATGAGGGACATGGATAAGGTATTTTAACAAGGTTTTTCCCTGGGTTGTGGGAGTCCAAAACAAGAGGCCATAGGTTTAAGGTGAGAGACACACAATTTAAAAGGGACCTAAGGAGCAACGTTTTCACACAAAGGATAGTGTGTATGGAATGAGTTGCCAGAGGAAGTGATGGAGGCTGGTACAATTACAAAATGTAAAAGGCATCTGGATGGGTATATGAATAAAACATAGAACGTAGACCAGTACAGCACAGTACAGGCCCTTCGGCCCTTGATGTTGTGCTGACCTTTTATCCTACTCTAAGATCAGACTAACTTACATACCCTTCATTGTACTATCTTCCATGTGCCTATCCAAGAGTTGCTTTAACGTCCCTAACATATCTCCCTCTACTACCACTGTTGGCAGTGCATTCCACGCACCCACCATTCTCTGTGTAAAGAACCTACCTCTGACATCTCCCCTAAACCTTCCTCCAGTCCCCTCAAGAATAAGACCATAAGACATAGGAGTAAAAGTAAGGCCATTTGGCCCATTGAGTCCACTCTGTCATTTAATCATGACTGATGGGCATTTCAACTCCACTTACCCGCATAGGAAGGGCTTAGAGGAACTGAAGGATTTGTTTCTGTGCTGTACTTCTTTATGATTCTATTACAAAATGGCTGTCATTAATTTTCTTGCATTAAAACACTTCAATATTGACAAATGTGTCATTTTTTCAACAATTCATTATGTATACTTGCCCATGATATGGTGCCTGTAAATGGTGCAAACTATGCAAAAGTGTTTTTATATATGGATCAAATGGTGTTTATTAGCTGTTAAGCATGTTACTTCAGGGAAGACTGTATATCTGTAGGTGGTTTTGTTCCATCAGAACTAACTTCATGTCCTGTTCACAGATGAAGGGTATTACCAGGGTGGCAAGTTCCAGTTTGAAACAGATGTCCCAGAAGCCTACAATATGGTGGTGAGTAGAAGAGCTTTTTTTTTTAATCGTTTACTTTGCCTGAAGGGTAAAACAGAAGGAACTGGATGCAGCAAATTCAGTCTGAGTTTATCATGTTTTTGCATAAATCTTTGTGTACATCAAGGTGAGGAATGTTCATGCTGGGAAACGGGTATTTTGCTTTACCAGTGACATCATGTGAAAAATAATTTTAAAACAAAATAACCATGTCAGTGCAACAGTGTTAACATCGAACACTCTCAAAGCAGGTATAACATTGGTATAGACACAGTGTAAAACTCCCTCTGCACTGACCCAATCAAACACTCCCAGGGCACTACAGTATGTGGCTAGATACAGAGCAAAGCTGGCACTTCCAGGCCTAGTAAAGCACAGGTTAGATAAAAAGTAAAGCACACTCTACCCTGTTCCTATTGAATAAACCCAGGGCCGGTAAGATACAGGATTCGATACAGAGTAAAGTACTTAGTACACTGTTCCTCCAAACACACCCTAGGGCGGAAGAGTACAAGTTAAATATAAAGTAAAGCTGTTTCTACACTGTCCCCATCAAACTGTCCCAAGGCAGGCACAGCACAAGGTTAGTTACAGAGTAGAGTTCCCTGTTTCTAAAACCTGTTCTCCGTTCCTTCCTCATTAGTCCTTGAAGTTGTCAAGCCACATGAGTGAACCTTCCTGCTTTCTCCTCTATAGGTTCAGTAAGACCATGTCAGTTTCCCTCATGAAATGTGACAAGATGTCCAAAACACATTTCACTAGTGACTTAAAAAGCAGGCAGTTATTGACTAAATGCATCACAATCTTGTTGTACTGGATCCACTGTACGTGTAGTGACTGTTGCAGTCATGAATCCAAGGTGGTAAACTAGAGCTAAAAATTAAACTGGAGAAATTTGCTAGCATAAACAAATTAATTAATTTGACACCGTCATTGGGTCAGAGAGACTAAAGAGGACCATTATTGTTTTGGTTCAGATCCTTCCTCTGATTTGAAACTGTGTAAAGATGGCCAGGAGCTGGGGAGGGGAATCAATAATTAAATCATAGAAGATGGTGAGCTAAACAACCTACAAACTGCTTAGTCAAAAATTGTGAGGGAATGTGAATATTCATCAACGAGGTATGTCACCACTTTAAGTCAGAGTCACCATTGTCACAGAGGACCATAGAGCTGCTGTATGATTAGAGAGAGACCAGGTATAAGTTTAACATGAGGGTCACCATGTCTCAGGCAAAGGGCATGGTTCAGAAAGTGGGATCCATATGGTAACCTCAGTTAGTATGGGAATTGAACCTAGGCTGTTAACATCACTCTACATCGCAAATCAGACGTCCTGCCAACTGAGCTAACCAACCCCCATCAGTGAGATAATGCATAAATTATATATAAAAGGAGGTTTGAGTACTTAGGACTTGGATAATGTTGGGAAGAGATTCATTCAACTAATACTTCAAGGAAAATAAATTGTTAGAGCAGTAGGTGAGAAATCATTGTGAGACTACAGCATAAAGCAGTTTCTGTTTTTTTTTCATTTTTTTTTTAAAAGTTTGATCATGTTTACTAGTTTAGACCTGTGCCCCATGGAGTCCCTATTGTTAAGGAGGAACTAAGACTGTATAAACTTGACATCCTATCTACCCTGTGTGCTGTGGATAACCGTGCTTGTCATCTGTGTTTACAACGTCCAGCTTTTGCATTTTTTTGTAAATCTCTGCTGCATTTGATTGGGTTTCTGTTGGAGAATAATCATTTACATAACTTGGTTTGAAGACTATGGATGAAGAGAGGAATCTGAAAATTTTGCGTCTGCAGTTTTTGCCTGTTAGAAAGGAGAAGTGCCAATGTGCATTTTTTGCAGTTAGATGTGTCTTTGTCTGAAACTGTGGTAATTAGCTGTCACCTGCAGCTGTCAGGTTCTCTGCTGACTCACTGCAGCGGAGGACAGTACCTCCTGCCTCAGGTGCTTGCTAACATAACTAACACAATCTGGTCCCCCTGCCAAATGGTAATGGCTCGAGTGACCAAAATGAAACATACGGAATCAAAATATTCCCTGATTTATGGGCTTCACTGACCTGAAATACTTTGATCAGCTTAAAACTTCTTTCAGTAAGTACTGTTTACAACTTTGTAAACTTTAGAAAGCATTATCAACAAAGCAAATTTAATCATTTTGACAAGGATGGCATTATTTGAAACAAATCATCTATAAAAATGGATAGTACCTGAGAATTCAAAATTATAACAAATACATTGTTAAAATATAAATTCTGAATGCCTTAGCTGGGGCAAGCAAAGGAACAGTCATGATCACCACAGTTAGAAAGCAGCATCTTTCCAAAAGGATAAAGGAAAGTGATGAGAGCTCCTAAGAGAATTAATAGATCCATGCATGAAAGTGTAGCTAGAAAAGTAGATTTTGAATAGATTCAAAATGAGTGCAATTGCAGTACTGTTTTGGGAAAGCAATTCATGTGCGAACAATAATAACACGATGACTACTTGCAGTTGAAACTGTCCACATTGAGAGAATTTGGAAAACTGCAGGGTCAGAAAGAAATTACTTAGTGGTTCAAATAGTTTTTAACCATATTAATTACCCCTATGTAATAGCTTGCATTGGGGTGATTTACAATCTGGGGTAAATTATACGCTATAATTTTTAGTATTATACTCTGGCTTTGGGGAAAGGCAAAAAAGACTTCAAGACAACAAACAGTCATGGCTCTATTTAAATGAGTTGAATGCATGAGACAAGGGTACTGGTTGAAATGGAGCTCATGAAGTACTATCCACTTGAGGCATGATTTGCAATCCTTGTAATGCTGTCAGAGTTTGAAATTGGATTTCAGTGCTGACTGCTCATTTTAATATTGTCTTAATGATCATGTTGGTTAAAAATCCCTTTCGCCCTGCACATGATTGAAAGTTGCCTTTGCACTAACCAGTAATATGAAAACTTGGATTTGAGCTTTGGTTAGTGGCCCCTGATCTATTTATATTGCGCAGGATGCATTTGTATTTTTTATCCAACAGTGGTTATGTATTCCTGGATGGTCCATGATTTACAATCAGAACTAAGATCAGGTGCAGTGCTAGGGCTAGATCTCAGATTGTATGATGCCCAGCAGTAAGGTTAGTTCAGGACCCCAGTGGAATGACTGTCGTATTCCGTGCTGAAGGTATGAAGGTTTGTTGCACCAGCTGTTATAATGGTGTTTTCATGTTTCTAATGTATACAGGACTGGGCAGAGAAATAATGATGAAATCTTAATATTGGAATGCTGAGTATTGCCATGAGTAATATCATTGTACAGGAGACATCAGTGCTTTGTCCATGTTTGGTGTGTGGTGCAACAAGTGTGTGAGTGAGCTGTAATTGCCCATTAAACCTGTCGGCACTAATTTTGCAGCAAAGGCTCTTTCTCCAGGGTGCTCAGCTGAATAGCAGCATAGTAGATCTCTGAATCGTTTAATTACAAGAAAATAGTTAAAAATCACAACACCAGGTTAAAGCCCAACAGGTTTTTTTGGAAGCACTAGCTTTCGGAGCGCTGCTCCTTCATCACAACCACCTGCTGAAGCTAGTGCTTCCAAATAAACCTGTTCGACTATAATCTGATGTTGTGTGATTTTTAACTTTGAGAAAGTGAGGACTGCAGATGCTGGAGATCAAGCTGAAAATGTGTTGCTGGAAAAGTGCAGCAGGTCAGGCAGCAAAGGAGCAGGGGAATCGATGTTTCGGGCATAAGCCCTTCTTCAGGAATGAAGAAGGGCTTATGCCCGAAACGTTGATTCTCCTGCTCCTTTGATGCTGCCTGACCTGCTGCGCTTTTCCAGCAACACATTTTTCAGCTCTGATTTTTAACTTTGTCCACCCAGTCCAACACTGGCTCCTCCACCTCAGGAAACAGTTGGCTCTGTCAGAAAAAGATCTGGTGAAAATAATAATGGAAGATAGGATAGAATTGTTCAAAATGCAGGAGGGGAATGGAGATGGGAGAGTGTGGATTCTGTGGGGAAGGGAGCAGCTGAGAGTGAACAGACTGTGGAGGAGAAACAGTGACCATAGGTTCATAAGCAGAGATTGTGAGTAAATACATGTAGAGGGAGAAACCTACCCTGCCTCTGGGACCAACTTGGGATGCCAGTGCAGTAATGATGCTGTAATTGATAAACTCTTTGCGTAGCATGACAGAATGACGAGCTAAAAATTAGAAAAAATTGCATAACTGTTTTCTTCTCACACATGTTCCTCCCTCATCTTTTTTCATTAATGATAGTAAGAAGTAGAAATATAAATAGTCAGAGTCATTCAGCACAGAAACAGACCCTTTGGTCCAATTCATCCCTGCCAACTAGAGATCCCAATCTGACCAAGTCCCGTTTGCCAGTATTTGTCCCATATCCCTCTAACCCATCTACTCATATACCCATCCAGGTGCCTTTTAAATGTTGTAATTGTACCTGCCTTTACCACTTCCTTTGGCAGCTCATTCCATCCCCGCACCACTCTGTGTGGAAAAGTCATTCCTCAGGTCCTTTTTAAATCTATCCCCTTTCACCTTAAACTATACCCACTAGTTTTGGACTCCCCTACCCGAGGAAAAATACCTTGACTATTCACCCTATTCAAGCCCCTTATGATTTTATAAATCTCAGTGTCCGATGCTCCATGAAAAATAGCCCCAGCCGATTCAGCTTCTCCCTGTAGTTGAAACCCTCCAGTCCCAGCAACAGCCTTTTCTGCACCCTCTCAAGTTTAACAACATCTTCCCTGTAGAAGGGCAACTAGAACTGTACTCAGTATTCCAAACGTAGCCTCACCAATGCACCAATGAATTGGACCAAAGGGTCTGTTTCTGTGCTGAATGACTCTGACTCTATTTATATTTTTACTTCTCACTATCATTAATGAAAAAAGATGGGGGAGGAACATGTGTGAGAAGAAAACAGTTATGCAATTTTTTCTAATTTTAGCTTGTCATTCTGTCATGCTACGCAAAGGGTTTATCAATTACAGCATCATTACTGCACTGGCATCCCAAGTTGGTCCCAGAGGCAGGGTAGGTTTCTCCCTCCACATTTATTTACTCACAATGTCTGCTTATGAACCTATGGTCACTGTTTCTCCTCCACAGTCTGTTCACTCTCAGCTGCTCCCTTCCCCACAGAATCCACACACTCCCATCTCCATTCCCCTCCTGCATCTTGAACAATTCTGTTGTACGGCCAAACATGACTTCCCATCTCCTGTACTCAGTGTTCTGACCAATGAAAGCGAGCATGCCAAACACTGCCTTCACCACCCTGTCTACGTGCGACTCCACTTTGAAGGAGTTACGCACTAGCACCTCTCGATCACTTTGGTAACATTTCCCAGGACACTACCATTAACCATATAAGCCTTGCCCTAGTTGCCTTACCGAAATATAACAGCTCACATTTATCTAAATTGAACTCCATTTGCCACTCCTCAGCCCATTGGCCCATCTGATCAAGGTCCCACTGTACTCTGAGATAATCTTCTTCACTTTTCATTTTCTATTGTGCTCATGACAACATGCAAAACTCACCACCTCACTACCTAATCAGCAGGCTGGTGACACATTCCTAATTGTCAAAGACATCCAGACTTTTATGTGATTGTGCTCCCGCACTAAGGCAGTCTGAGTACAGTGGGTTAATCTAACTGTACAATTGTAGGTTAAAGATTCTGTCTCAGTTGCTGAATAAGAATATCACATTGCAGCACCATGTGATTTAGCAGTTTCCTCCTACCCAAAAGCATCTTATCTGGTATAATATAGCATTGATGTCGAGGCCAATGTATCCATGTCAACTATGAAAGATCAAGGATAATTGGGAATAAACTCTTAGTTTTACTAAAGTATCTTGTGCTTCACCAGTCTCATGGCTTTACTACTTTAATACATAACATTTATACAAAAGAACACTATATTACATAAGATGCAAAACCAAATCCTTTTCTTCTAATGCA